>NC_054538.1:79342234-79409734 GCF_017654505.1 Polyodon spathula | reverse complement strand
GATGCCCCTCATTATAAGAGCAGGTTTACCCAACACTGACTACTCCTGCGGCTCAGTCCAGATCGGCTTTGCATTCCAACCACGCCTGTACAGTAATTCACTGTAGCTTCCCTGGGTTTAAACTGTAAATTCAGTGGACTGGAATAACCTAATCTGACAGCTCACCCAATTGATCTCAGCCAACTCCCGACACAGGCAGTCATTGTGACTGATTCGTTCAGGGACTGGACAAAAACAATTTCTGCAAACAGGTCCTTCCTAGCATGACTGGAATGCAATTCTCGGCACGCAGAAAAAGCTGCATCTCAAAAGTGATGACTATGTATGGGCCATTCTTGAGCACAGCAGGTTTTCAACCCAGCTTTGGAGGTGGTTATCATTGAGGAATGTTCACATCCCACTAGAACAATGTAATCGCCTTCCAGACACATCACACTGAACCCTGAGTCAGTGCTGTCCTGGCCGACCACAATGGCCCTGCATCCAATCGAGGGTAGTACCGGCATGACAAGCGTTTCTGACTTTGTGTCAGGCCCAGTGGATTCAGCATGTCTGTTTGAAGCTGAGCTGAATAACTTCCTCCCCAGTCAGGGAGAATGGGCCACCAACCCTCACTGGATCAGAAAGAGCTGAAGACTTTGCACTGAGCTGGTGTGTCAGATACACCACAATGCATCTCCCACTGAACTGATGTGTCAGATACACTGTAATGCATCTCCCACTGAGCTGATGTGTCAGATACACCGCGGTGCATCTCCCACTGAGCTGACGTGTCAGATGCACCGCGGTGCATCTCCCACTGAGCTGAAGTGTCAGACATATACACCGCAATGCATCTCCCGCTGAGCTGAAGCGTCATATACACTGCAATGCATCTCCCGCTGAGCTGATGTGTCAGATACACCGCGGTGCATCTCCCGCTGAGCTGAAGCGTCAGACATATACACCGCAATGCATCTCCCGCTGAGCTGAAGCGTCAGACATATACACCGCAATGCATCTCCTGCTGAGCTGAAGCGTCAGACATATACACTGCAATGCATCTCCCACTGAACTGACATGTCAGATACACCGCGGTGCATCTCCCACTAAGCTGAAGTGTCAGACACACCGCGGTGCATCTCCCGCTGAGCTGAAGTGTCAGACATATACACTGCAATTCATCTCCCACTGAACTGACGTGTCAGACACACCGCGGTGCATCTCCCACTGAGCTGACGTGTCAGATACACCGCGGTGCATCTCCCACTGAGCTGAAGTGTCAGACATATACACTGCAATGCATCTCCCACTGAGCTGAAGCGTCAGATACACCGCAATGCATCTCCCACTGAGCTGAAGTGTCAGACATATACACTGCAATGCATCTCCCACTGAACTGACGTGTCAGATACACCGCGGTGCATCTCCCGCTGAGCTGAAGCGCCAGACACACCGCGGTGCATCTCCCGCTGAGCTGAAGCGCCAGACACACCGCGGTGCATCTCCCGCTGAGCAGGTGCAATGATTTCCACGGAGCCGATGCTTCTTTATTACAAGTTGTGGTTGTTTGTTCTAGATTTCGCCTGGGCCTTCCCCTTAAATCCTAAACATAGCTCTATTTTTTGAGAGATTCAGATTTGCAGCATCACTTCCTTCCTGGATATCTGTCACCCAGATGGAAAAAAGATTAAGTGAAAATCTGGAGTGTGACACGACTGTGGTTTGTTTCATCTGACTCACCAGTGAGGTGGCAGCAGCAGTGTCATTTTACATATAAAAAGGCTGGCTGAGCTACTCAACAGAACTTTCTATTGAGCAAGCATTGCTGTATTGTTCTGGATTACTGCGTGTACTGCTGCAGTTTGGATTGTTGTGTACCTGTCATTAGTGTTGGTTCGGTTTCCACTGTTGGCATGTGCTGTGTGCAGTGCCAGCATGATTGGCATGCGCTGTGTGCAGTGCCAGCATGATTGGCATGCGCTGTGTGCAGTGCCAGCATGATTGGCATGCGCTGTGTGCAGTTGCAAGAACTGACTGTGGAATTTGTCTGCATCCTCTGTTTATCCCTAACCCTAACCCTCCTCTGTTTGAGTTCACATAACCAGTTCTGGAAACTTGTCCTATTGCTGGCGAGGCAGGAAGCTGGATAAATTGATACATTCATCATCTGAAGTGTGTCACCTGGCTGATGTGCCCAATATACCAATTGCACAAAATAAAGAAAGCCAGGTCATAACTAATAAAGCAACATTTAGAAAATAATTTCTGAAGATGTTTTAAAGGAATGGATCTTTAAATCTGGGGAGCAGCAGCAGTTTTCAACCAAATGAGGCAATACAGGGGATAGCAGTTAAATAAAGTACAGTTAAATAAAGCAGTAATAACAGACAATACTTTAATAAAGCTACTCAGTAGCACAAAAACCAGCACACAATATAATTTAAAATATTTAAAATTCACAAAAAGTAGTACAAAATTATAAGAAGTACAAAAAAGTCCAAACTCTCCACAGTCCACACCATCAAATCCCGGCAGCAGTATATCAGTATATGAAGTCCCAATCGCTTCACTCCAGCCCCACGCATCTTGACTCAATTATACAATCACAGCAGGTTTCTCTAACACAGTAGACTTCGCAGGTGTGGTGGTTTTGATTTAGCAGCACAATGGGAACTGGCAGCAAAATAAAAGAAACAGCAAGGAACCAGATAACCAGCAGGGGCACTACTAATCAACGGTAATCCCGACAGGGAGAAAATGTAAACCAGCAATCAGGCAAAGAAAAATTAAAACACGAATAAACGAAACTTTTTGCAAGGAAGCGGTGGGTAATTTTAATTAACACATCCAAATTAGCTCCTTATAATTTTTCACTCAAGTTTTAACTCAAGATTTTAGGAATTGCTAGTGTAAAATTGAGATTTGTATTTATAGTTTTAAGATTAATAGAAGCTTTTTAATGTATTAAATATTAATTAGTTTTATATTGTCTTTTCTATTAGACCCTGGCCCTCCTGGTGGCTGTTTGTCGAAATTGATTTCTGCTCTATTGTTGTTCAGTATTGTGTGTTGGAAAATAAAAACATTTGATTCTTACCTGTTGTGGTGCCTCCTCTCTCATTGTCCAGTGGTCTGGGTGGTGACCTTGAAATCTACAGAACCTATAAAGGGATAAAGAGAAACATTAGTTATTATTAAATATTACTTCCCATTTTCACAAGTCCCCACATGAGGTGTATGTTTTGGAGGATGAGGTTCATCACATTTTTAACTGTGCTATTTGGTTTGCGTGAGTACGTTCTGAATGCCAGAGAGGTCTGTGTCGGTGGAAACAGACAGAAATCCCTTTTCATTTCTTCCTCTTCTGCGTCTGTGATTTTCTGGAGGAAGGACTTTTATTTCCAAGTGCAGTTTAAGGAGAGGCCATGAAAACGAAACCTGATGTCTTTTCCAGCGGTGTGCCAAGCAGGGGATGTAATGGCATTAATGTCCCAGCGAGTGGACAGCTAGCGGAGGGAGTGAACCCTTGGCAATGTCCCAGTGTCTGCAGGGAAAAGTCTGAATGGGTGCGAAGAATTATTAAAGCCCAATAATCTGGTTGGTACTGTACTTGAACGAAAATGGTTCCTAAAAAGTTAACTGTTTCCGCCCATGTAACTATTGCGGTTCAGAGACCAGGGCAAGAGGACCCAGTTGGAAATTGAGTGGAGACAGACTCGGGTCAAATGCAATGGGTTACCAAGCCAAGTTGTTGTGGCTGGATTATTGGAATTGCTTAGGAGCTGATGAGACAAAAGGATGGAATGAGTCAGCTGCTCACAAGAAGACGAGTGTCGGTGTGCCGAATGGGCTCCTCCTAATCGTACTGTCACTGTACGGCCAAAGACAAAAAATATTGGGACTGGTTTAGTAAAGCTTTTTTAGCAATAATTGTGTCTTGGTTTCACCATTTAACTTTAAACTAGTGTGCATGCGAGAATTACCAGTATTTGCTCGTTTTGCCTGACCAGATTAGCACTAAACCCTAATCAGGGTCTATAAAAGCAGCCCTACATCTAAAAATGAACAGGTTGTGATCCTGTTCAAAAGAAAAGGTGCAGATGGTTCAAAAGCTACGGAATCCGTGTCCATTCTAGAACAGAGTAGAAAGATAGATTTACAGTGTGTCTGAAATAGAAAGGTATCTTTAATAGTGTATTTTGTTGTACAGTGAATGAATCAGATCTGGACTGGGGTTTTGCACCTGATTTCCCATTGAAAGTCAATGCGGCTCTCCAGGGACACACTGGAACTAAAAAACAATACTCAAAAAGTAAAAACACAACACCACGTGTGACAGGATGGTTGGGTGGTGACATCATTGACCAGGAAGTGACCACACACAGGCAGGTACTACGGGGAGTCGCAATTCCCTCTTTTCTTTAATCAAAATAAAATGTTTAAACAAAATAAGACTGGGATCCAAAACAAACAGACACAATCTACTAACAAGCAGAGTGTTGGTGTAAAGCCATTGTTATTTTTATATCCTACTTCTCACGTTCCTCCTCTATGAACAACCAACCAACCCACACTTTATATATATGTGGCCATCTCCAAATTGGTAATTACTTAATTAATTTGGAGATGGCCACATTGTTAGCTGGATGAAGAATTTTAACTCTGTCCATGCTGTAAAACAATAATAGCAAAACATTGTGTTTTTAAACACCAAACAATACATTTAAATCACAATATCCAACAAAATACATATAAACACTGAATGAAAAGGACACATAAAAAAAAACTCAAAAGCTAATAAGACACTTAAGACTACTTATTTCTGGTTTAGTACAAAGAGCTTTGATAATCTTGACCACAGCGTTATAGGTATGAGCAAAAATGTTAGATTTTACCAAAAAAAGTATTTAAACATTCTCTTTAAAAATCATATTCTTTACACTAGTTGACCACCAGTCTGTGGTGTGCAGTACTAAACTGAAGATAAAATACAAGACCAACTAGATGAGTTAAGTTCATCAATAAGGTTCTGTTTTTATGTTTTTATAGTTGGTTAGTTTTGTGTTGGGTTTTTTTTTGCACTAGACTGGAGTGTATTAAGAGGTCATCACAAGGGAAAACATGTAGCTTTAATCCACAAGAATAACAGGCCAGCTGGAGGTTAGGGTTGCATTTAGATTAACCTCGATACATGGGTGTCGCATAAAGATTAGCAGAGGCAGTCTGGTTTAAATCAGCCCAGTGTTCATGAAATATCATGTTTATAAAGTAAAGTAAAGCTGTAGGGCTGAGTGTACATTGCCTGTACAGTTTCCCGAAAGCCAGTTAAATAACTAGATAAGCTTGGCTGAAGACTAGCCAACAACAATAACCCAGCTCACATTAGCTGAAAAGACTGCCAGCACAATGTAATTCAGCAAGAAGCTTTGAACCAAGACCCACACCTCTCAGCCAGGCCAGTATATTAAGAGGCAGGGCATTCACCTTTGGACCTAACAGCACTGGGTTTAATCCCAGCCTGACCTGCTCTGCTCTCTGCCAGCCACCCCACTGTGGGAGGCACTGTGCTGTAGCAGAGACACCCCGAGCTTTCATCTGCTTCCTACATGTCTGATAAACCCCTGACGCTTGTGAAAGTCAAATGGTATTTTGACCCAAGTGCATTTCAGTAGTTTGTGACAAAAACCAATCACAAAATGCTTTAGTACACATATTTATTGTGGAGAATGCGAAGTATGTGATTTTACAGAGAAGTATGTTTTATATACACATTACTTTGGCATCAAACCTAAATTGGTCTACTGGATGAGGAGGAGACCCCAAAAAAAGAACAAGCCGGTCTCAATGCCGTGATTAGTTTTGAATATAGGCCACTTGAAGGTTTAGCCAACCTTTAACAAATGATCATCAGCACGCAGGAGAGGAAAACAATTTGGAAATAAACCTCTGATTCGATTGCCCTTCCTCCGGGCAGGCTACTAACTCTTAAGAGCACATTTTTGTAAAAGCATTTTTAGGATCCATAATATTTGTTCTAATGTAAACTTGGTAGACACTGGAGTCCCAACAACCTAATCGTTTGTTAAGGGAGCCTGGAACTCTGTGTCAATAAGCTGCTATGATTCTGAAGGAATTACTGGAGAACTGCTCAGCTGTGAAGCCGGACCTGGAAAGAATCTTGTGAAGGTGAAAGAAGAACCAATGTTGGGTGATGATTGTTCTGTTTTCATTAATAAACAGTGGGTCTGAAGGTGATGCGCCCTGAGAAAGACGGAGATGGATAAGAGAGAAAGGGGTCATATGGGTATCAGATGAGGTGATTGCTAGGTCAGATATACAATCTGGGGGTTGAATTTGACTCTGAGCACCAAAGGAACAACAAAGGGTTAAAGGTCTTTAAGGTTTTATCTAAAAACCAGGAGGAGTAGCTGGAGTGGATGAGAGGCACAAAGAGAGTATGTTGATGGTGATAGGTAAGCAAGTAGGGGAGAGAGACTCTGATTGATGAAGCCCTTTCAGGATTAATTAAATTTGAGAGTTGAGTGCAGAGCTGGGATGCCGAAAAAGAGTTTGTAGAAAAACTGGATGCCGGAAATTGAAATTTTGATGGAGGAAACTCTTATGCATTTGGAAACGAGAAAGGGAATCGGCAATTACATTCAGGTGGCCGAGAATGTGTTGAGCCCTGAGAACTGATGAGTAACATATAACCAGGTAATCCTTCTAAACATTCTCATTATACGGTGGGAGGATGAACGACCTTTGTTAATGATTTGGACTGTAGCTGAATTATCTGCGCAGAGAAGAATGGATTTTTGGGCCCAGGAAGACCCCCAAAAGGAATGCAGCTACATCAACTGGATACATTTCGTACAATGACGAGGAGTGATTGGATATAGGAATGGTGTTGAATTCTTCGGGCCAGGGAGCAGAAATCCATTTTCCCTTGAAGTATCCTCCAAAGCCGGGAGATGTCTTCGTGCAGCAGGAGACAGTCGTAATGAAAGAAAGTAATGCCATTCCATTCTTTTAGTAGGAGCTCCCACAAGCAGAGTTCCTTGCAGCAAAAAGGATCCATGAGTATGACATCACTGAGGGAATCAACAGAAGGGATCAAGAGAAGATAGGAAGCTCTTCCTTGAGGAATTATCCTCATTGCGTAGTTTAAATGGCCTCGGAGGGACAGAAGATTACGTTTGGTAGGAAGGGGACCAGACAGAAAAGAGGAAATAATAGATAAAATTCTATTCCCCCCCCTCGAAGCTGAAAAAGATTGGGAATCCAGGGTAAAGCCTAGAAACTTGATGGAAATGAGAGGACCCAAGGTCTTTTCTGATGCTAGGGGGATGCCAAGATTTGAAAATAATAATGTGAGGATTGTTATGTTCTGGGCAGGGGAAGCGTGGGGAAAATCTAATTTGAAGAAAATCATCCAGGAGATGCAGCAGAAAAGGAATTCGGCAGTTATTAAGGAGGGTGCAGTACAGCACTCCTGAGAGGGAATCAAATATCTGGGGCTGCTTCTGCAGCGGAATGTCAGACGAACAGAAAAGAAAAATTTGGAATTCCACTGTACTCCAAAGAGGTGCCTGAGGGCAGGATCACTGGGCATGATTTTAAATGCATTTTATCAGCTTTAGCCAGCAATGCTTTTTTCTCAGCAATTTTGATGAAGAATATGGCATGGTCGATTTTTGCATATTGCAGGGAGAAATCTTCATGAGGGATTAAACCATTGATGCTGGGTGTGGTGGAGTTATGGTGAGCGGAAATAAAGGAAGTTACAGGTGGAAAAGGACAGGTTCCTTCGTTGAAGTTATTACAAATCTGGAGGTCTCCAGAGTATGCAGTATTGAGGTCCTGACCGTCTTTTGAACTGGAGGGGATGAAGAAATTAGGAGGATTACAAGGGAGGGACATGAGGGAACGTAGACCAAGGGGCATGGGTACAGCATTTTTTTAGGGAAAAACCAGACACTGTGCTAGGGAGAAAGTAAAGAGAGGTTATTGAAAAACTGGAGAGCTGGCAGTGGCACTGGAACAATTTTTAAAGTGGGAGTGCTGAAAGCCATTGAACAAAACTGTAACCCCAGTATATGATGGAAGCCATGCAATGCCAGAGGGTGCTGCCGCACCCCCAGCACTCCTAGTTCCAGTGCCTTTGAGCGCTAGGGGGATTTGAAGGGTGCCGGCAGAAAAGACAGGTAGGAGGAGGGAGCAACTATGGGGGTCTGCTGGACACCCATAGCTGTGGGGAGAGCTGGGCCAGCTGAGGTGGGAACACAGAACCTGTTATGGGGCTTCCAACATAGAAGTAAGGAATGCAGGTGCTTGCTGTGAGCCTGGGAAAGAGAAAGCAGGGGCCTGCTGTACCACTGAGAAGGAAGGAAGAGAGGGCAGAAGAGCAGGGCCCTGCTGGGCAGCCTTTTGATGTAAGCAATAGAAGTGAGCAGTGTTGCCCTGTTGCAGTGGAAGCAGGGTGAGGTGTTACAAGTCCACTTATATTCAAGTCCACTGATAATAAGCGGAATTGGGCTTGTTTGTTGAGAGTCGTTTGTAGAAACACCCATACTGACATGGGTTGGGCTTGTTTTGTCGTAAGACTTGGCAACACCTGGGGTGAGCTGTAAAACAACACTCTGTGCTGAGGTCATAGCGCCTGCAATGGGAACGATGCTGCAGAGTGGTGAGAAATAAAGAAAACAAATTCTCCTTACGTGCTGTAGATTTGAATGGGATGTTGCTATGGAGATAATGCTGGACCTGGGGATCGTCCAGTCTCTGATGTCAGGAGATGCGGATGAATGAGTGGCCAGGCAGGAGCTACAGCAAACAAAAGAAGCAGACATCTGGGCAGAGAAGTTTGGAGTGCTAAATACCACCGACCAAAGTTGTCGTGGAGTTGGCCCGGGAAGGGCTGGTTGAGTGGATCTTGATGAAACAGATCATCATCCGACGAAACGGATGCGTGCAATTACAATGAAATCAAAACGCAACTGAGAGGTAAGTGAAGAGGGTATTTATAGTGCTAACAATCTTAATTAGCTAATGTGTAAATTGAATGATTCAATTTGGTGATGCGAAGATTGGTGTCTGATCCTCCTCCCGAACTTTAATTATAAATTTCATTGGTGCTCAGCTGTATTACAGTGATGGAGCCTAAAATGATTAAATAAATAAAAACAAATGTATGGTAGAAGATATTTTCTGCATTCATTTATTTACAGTGTTTGTGTGTGTGGACTGCCATGCATCAGAATGCTCCAGATACCAGCGGCTTCCTTATTTCAAGTAGGATTGCTTTGCCCTAGTTTTATCTTAAATTTTGAGCAGTTTTCTATTTTGCATAAATAATGCATGAACGTTTCCAAGGAACTGTTAACGATTTAAAGGGGAAAAGTAAAGATCCTGTGGCTTACACTTAATAAACTGATCTTGAGAGAGAAAGTTCAGCTTCAGCATGTCCAGCTTCCTAACCTCCTAGATGAGTCGTGTCCTTGGGCTGCAATATCTTCAGTTTTATAATGAAGCTGATTCCTGTCCACCTGGGATTACACAGTCTGTTCAAGCTGACTATGCCCTTGACAGCTCATGTCAGATGGCACACTCAAAGCTCAGTAATCCTGGTAGAGTGACGGTCTGATAAGGAAGCCAGACAGGAATAGTTTCTGGAAAGCTCAATCCCTCGTTCTTGGAACGGTTTACTGAGCAGACAGTTCATTTTAAATAACTGTTAACCCCTGGGATTCAAAATATATCTAGTGTCAGTTTTATGTAGATGAGACTCAGATATTTTCATTTTATTTTAGGTTCTTATAGTGTCAAATTACAATACGTTTCTCTGTGTTAATGTTTAGAAAAAAAAAATCTCTCAACATTGGTGATAAAAATATATAGTTGATCAGATCCAGATAAAGCTGGTCTTCTTTCTGGTTACTGGACTTTGTTCTAATGATTGTTTTTTAGTTGGAAAGGGATGCTGGGACTGGAACAGACTCTGTGTCATTGTTACATCACTATACTGGTCTCCAGATAGCTGGGCCTGCTTTGACCTTTCCATCGAGTTCACCACTCCTCCTCCTTCTCATCCTGCTACACCTGCATTGAATTGGCTGGAAACAAGAAACCACTCAAAATGACAGCTGTATTGAAAGAGAAATAAAGACGCTTTTGAGGGGTGCGTCGTACAATCCGAGTGACAGACCATGATGGTCATGAATCATCATTTATAAATAAAACCTGCAATGCAACCCCTAGCACCTGAACCTACCCAGTTCAAGGAAAACGCATTGTCACTGCATGCAGTTCCGCACTGTGCTCAATAAATCCTCACTGACACTGCATGCAGTTCACTGTGCTGAAGGAATCCTCATTGACACTGCATGCAGTTCAGCACTGTACTAAATTTCACCACCACCAAGGTCTTCAGCTCAACAGAAAGACCTGATGCAAAGAGATGAATTCAGCAAGCTCTGATGTTGTCCTTCAGAATTGGAGACACATGTGCAAGGTAAGGGAACTGTGCAGCGCAAATGGTATGATGGCATGGCTGAATGGTTGCAGAGACTGCAGATCCAATGCAGATCCTGCAGAAACAAATGCTGGGCAGCTAGCTGGTTGACAGGGACATGCCATCGTGGCTTAAACAACACTCAATGCTTGATTGTGATTTTTCGCTTACGATTACTCAGGATTCCTTGTTATGCAACATTTCTCCCAACTTTCCTTCAACAGAACCCTAATGTTAAACCTTGACTGTTTGCTGATTGTTCAGTATTCTTCTGCAGTAGTGAGCCCACATCAGAGATTAATTTCTGATATGACAGAAGAGCCAGTCTCCACTTGTGAAACTCAAATCTCCAACGCTCTGTCTGCTACAAAAAAATATAAAAAACAATAACTTTATGTTCCTCAACCTAGTCAGCTACCAGAGAGAAAGAGAGAGAGAGAGCATATGCATTCACATGCAAAGCGCTTCTTCAAACAGCACACCAAAAACAATCTTACTGTTTAAAATAACCCATCTCATTTTGCCAATTCAGTAAATACAACATATGTAACACACATGATTGTGATGTAATAATGAGCTGCTCCAGTGCTGCTTGGAAAGGCTTTATGGTTTGCTCATAGACATGTGCTCTTGGGCGGTCCTATTAACTTGTTCTCTATGGTTCACTCATAGACATGTGCTCTTGAGTGGTCCTATTAACTTGTTCTCTATGGTTCACTCATAGACATGTGCTCTTGAGTGGTCCTATTAACTTGTTCTCTATGGTTCACTCATAGACATGTGCTCTTGAGCGGTCCTATTAACCTGTTCTCACACCCGGCCCTTTCAATCTAGCCAGCCTGCCATAATCTAAGCCACTAGAACTGCATAGATTGGGTTCCTGGACCTCAACTCAAGCTCAGAACTTCAAAGCTACAAAAAACCTTTTCACTGTAAGAAAAACAATGAAAACAAAAAAGAAAAGAAAATCATCCTGCTTGTCATGTTCACACAGTGAAACCAGCCCAGGCTGCCAACTCTGTGTCATTATCCACATCACTGAATAATGTAATAAGAAGAGTTACTTCTCATATTAAACTGTTCTGTCAGCTTATTTCTGAGAATGCCTGTACTCAGTCGAGGACAGAAATATAAAACCAAGAAAAAGCAAAGCTTACAAATGGCCCCTCAGGTTCTGCAAAACTGGAATCGATATCAGAAAAAAGAATTAAATCAGAAGAGGTAACGAGAAAGTTGAGCCACGAAATCAGCCCAATCTGATCGGCCAGAATGGATTCTGTTAAACTGCACAGCTCAGGTTGAAGTCTCAAAGCCCTTGCTCACACACTGGTTGCTACGTTTCTACATTACAGCGTTTCACGTTGTAAAAACAATCTGCCCCTCTAAAAGGTGAGTGATTTCTAAAGGTACTTTGGGCCCTTGTATAAACTATGCCTGGTAAAATTCCTTAAACTATCTGACACCGCTGTGAGATTAAAACACAGATAAACCCAGGACAGATCTAACCAGCAGGGATGCGGGGCCGTTATAGATTCTGTCCTGTCGGTGAAAAGAGATGAGGTTAGAAGCTCTATAAGCAGGAATGCAGACGTGTCCTGCTTGCCAGCACTGTGGTTAAGCTGCTTGCTTGCAATGCAGTCTCCGGTTTGCACCAGCCTCCTCCCTGTTACATAGGCATGAAGACTAAACTCTCACACCTCCATGTGTCTGTTTGTGACAAAGCAGGCACTTACGGCTGTCTATACTAAATGGATAAGGACTGGGGATGACAGTCTGCAGTGCTGTGTGTTATCTGGTGACCTTTCAACAGGGCTGTGTTCATCAATGTTTATACTGTATCTTTCAGACCCTGGGATCTCATCGCTTATGGAGTTTCATCCATGAAGGGGATACAGTATAACACCCTTCCATATCACAATGATCCAATTTCAAACACAGGCTGGGCTCCACACAGTGAGTGACTGCTTGCAGCACAAGGCAGTGAGGGGCCTGCAGAGAATGGGAATATTCATTCTCTGATCAGCAGGCGACCCAGAGCTCATGGAAACAGATCACACCCCAATATCCTGGAACAAAGAGACGCGTTGTGCCGACGGTGTGAAAGCTGGGCTCAGCAGGCACAAATTCCACTCGCAGGGGTTTCAGATGTCCACTCCCACTGCCTTCATCTTCTACAATTCATGTCAGTTGAGCACTTGAGAAAAAAAATAATCTGAGCAGTCTGGAGGGAATTGGAGTGTTTGCTTTTCTGGGATCAGTTAAAATCATGCATGTAATAAGGAGAAATCGCTTTTAAGCCTGGCTGTAGGAAATCCAGGCTGGCAAGCAGCATTATTATTTCTTATTAAAGGCAGACTAGGAGTGGATACAGACACTTCTGCAGCAGGGGATGAATGACCTGTTTCCTGTACACATGTGAGCGACAGAGCGGAAGCTGCAATCTGGGAGAGGTAGCCAGGATGCTGCAAATTGGGTTAAAAATATCATATAGATTTGTGTATTTATTAATTTGTTTTGTTATCCATTTCACAAGGACATAGAGTAACATCTCCACACTCCCAAAACTTCAAAACATCGTAAGTGATAAAGTAATACTCTACAGATGTATGCCCTTGATAATCTGTCTGTGTGTCTGGCCCATGTAATTGCAAACATTTATATTAAACCCTTAAAAGAGAGACAGCAGAAGTATGCTTTCATTAGCCACCATTAATTTTTTTAATTAAAAAATCTGCGTAGGGGCCTGCCACATTTTTACACTGGTATTCTGATTGGTTTTTAAACATTCCGTCACATTATGGACGGTCATGTTGCACTGATGAAATAAAAGATTGGATCAGCCTGCTGTCTCTGTCCCTGCCCAGTTTCAAACAGCACCCTGCTAAAAATGAGACAGAACATCGTATTCATGCTGCCTTATGTAGAATAACTTTTAGTTCCTATTTCCAATCTGGAAGCCAATTTCCTTCAGTTCCTTTTGGCTGCAATCTTAACTTTAAATAAAATAATCTTGCAGGCATTGCACCCCTTTGAATGTAGATTTGAATGTTTTCTTTTCTTTCTGCATTTCAGTGTGAATAAACACACACCCATGCCCTGTGGACCCTGCCTTTAGTGCAATGGTATTATTAGTATTATTATCATGACCATTCCTCCATGCTATCCTGTAAGGCAGCCCAACAGATCCCCACAATCCATGCTACCCTGTATCACAGCACAACAGATCCCCACACTCCATGCTACCCTGTATCACAGCCCAACAGATCCCCACACTCCATGCTACCCTGTATCACAGCACAACAGATCCCCACACTCCATGCTATCGTGTATCACAGCACAACAGATCCCCACGCTCCATGCTACCCTGTATCACAGCACAATAGATCCCCACACTCCATGCTACCCTGTATCACAGCACAACAGATCCCCACACTCCATGCTACCCTGTATCACAGCACAACAGATCCCCACACTCCATGCTACCCCGTATCACAACCCAACAGATCCCCACACTACATGCTACCCCGTATCACAGCACAACAGATCCCCACACTCCATGCTACCCTGTGTCACAGCCCAACAGATCCCCACACTCCATGCTACCCTGTATCACAGCACAACAGATCCCCACACTCCATGCTACCCCGTATCACAACCCAACAGATCCCCACACTCCATGCTACCCCATATCACAGCACAACAGATCCCCACACTCCATACTACCGTGTATCACAGCCCAACAGATCCCCACACTCCATGCTACCCTGTGTCACAGCCCAACAGATCCCCACACTCCATGCTACCATGTATCACAGCCTAACAGATCCCCATACTCCATGCTACCCTGTGTCACAGCCCAACAGATCCCCACACTCCATGCTACCATGTATCACAGCACAACAGATCCCCACACTCCATGCTACCCTGTGTCACAGCCCAACAGATCCCCACACTCCATGCTACCATGTATCACAGCCTAACAGATCCCCACACTCCATACTACCGTGTATCACAGCCCAACAGATCCCCACACTCCATGCTACCGTGTATCACAGCACAACAGATCCTCACACTCCATGCTACCCTGTATCACAACCCAACAGATCCCCACACTCATGCTACCCTGTATCACAGCACAACAGATCCCCGCACTCCATGTTCAGGGGTGACGTGAGCTCTTGGAAGTGTGAAGTACAGTATAGGAAACGAAGAGCAAGCTAAACTGTGCCTGAGTGAGTGGGAGGATGCTGAGAGTAGTATTGCAGGTGGCTTGTGTGGACAGTTCTTAGGAGAAATCAGAAAGCTCTGTATTGATTGAGTTCCATAAGTCTTTCTGATTAGCTATTAAACAAGGTCATGTGTCCCTATTGGAGGACTGTGCTAGTAAGACTGGTTGTATGTGAGTGAGGTACAGCTTGCCTGCTCTCATCACATTGTTCATCGAGTCAGGCAGTGCTAATGCAGCTGAAATTGAAAGTTTTCACATTAAGTGGGAATTTCTCAGAAACACAATTAACATGATGTAATAAGTCATGTTGGGCTCTCATAAAGAATACACACAGGTTTGGAAATAAGACTTCTATTGCAAAGCAGTTTCACCCATTTCAAGTTTTACTACGAGGTAACACGCTCAGGTGTGTCTGCTTAAACTAATAATAAAACTAGGAATGGATCAAACTGCTGTGCAGTGGGAGTCTTATTTTCATCCCTGACACATAAAGTCTTGAACAAAATAGCCTTCTGTCTAGTTTATTTCCCTGGTAATGGCCTCTCAGAATGGCATGGTAATCGCATGCTGTTCTGCTCCTTGTTCAGGTATAATATAGACTTCTCTGCCCTCACACAGAGATCACCTGCACTGCTGGAGAATCAGAGCTGCTGCCCTCACACAGAGATCACCTGCACTGCTGGAGAATCAGAGACACCCTC
Organism: Polyodon spathula; assembly: GCF_017654505.1. Classification (NCBI taxonomy): domain Eukaryota; kingdom Metazoa; phylum Chordata; class Actinopteri; order Acipenseriformes; family Polyodontidae; genus Polyodon; species Polyodon spathula. Next base: position 79,394,313 of record NC_054538.1, on the reverse strand, counting down.
ACACAGATCACCTGCACTGCTGGAGAATCAGAGACACCCTCACACAGAGATCACCTGCACTGCTGGAGAATCAGAGCTCCTGCCCTCACACAGAGATCACCTGAACTGCTGGAGAATCAGAACTGCTGCCCTCACACAGAGATCACCTGCACTGCTGGAGAATCAGAGACACCCTCACACAGATCACCTGCACTGCTGGAGAATCAGAGACACCCTCACACAGAGATCACCTGCACTGCTGGAGAATCAGAGCTCCTGCCCTCACACAGAGATCACCTGAACTGCTGGAGAATCAGAACTGCTGCCCTCACACAGAGATCACCTGCACTGCTGGAGAATCAGAGACACCCTCACACAGATCACCTGCACTGCTGGAGAATCAGAGACACCCTCACACAGAGATCACCTGCACTGCTGTGGAATCAGAGCCACTGCCCTCACACAGAGATCACCTACACTGCTGGAGAATCAGAACTGCTGCCCTCACACAGAGATCACCTGCACTGCTGGAGAATCAGAGACACCCTCACACAGATCACTTGCACTGCTGGAGAATCAGAGACACCCTCACACAGAGATCACCTGCACTGCTGGAGAATCAGAGCTCCTGCCCTCACACAGAGATCACCTGCACTGCTGGAGAATCAGAGACACCCTCACACAGAGATCACCTGCACTGCTGGAGAATCAGAACTGCTGCCCTCACACAGAGATCACCTGCACTGCTGGAGAATCAGAGACACCCTCACAGAGAGATCACCTGCACTGCTGTGGAATCAGAGCCGCTGCCTTCACATAGAGATCACCTGCACTGCTGGAGAATCAGAGCTGCTGCCCTCACACAGAGATCACCTGCACTGCTGGAGAATCAGAACTGCTGCCCTCACACAGAGATCACCTGCACTGCTGGAGAATCAGAGACACCCTCACACAGAGATCACCTGCACTGCTGTGGAATCAGAGCCGCTGCCTTCACATAGAGATCACCTGCACTGCTGGAGAATCAGAGCTGCTGCCCTCACACAGAGATCACCTGCACTGCTGTGGAATCAGAGCCACCCTCACACAGAGATCACCTGCACTGCTGTGGAATCAGAGCCACTGCCCTCACACAGAGATCACCTGCACTGCTGTGGAATCAGAGCCACTGCCCTCACACAGAGATCACTTGCCTTCCAGGCTTTGTGTAGACAGGGTGCAGAAGTGTCAAAGTGACCTCTAGCACACCCCCTGTTCCAGTTCAACCCATGGTATAGCACTCTGGAAGAATCCAGACATCACAAGATGAAATGGATCACCGTGATATATACTGATGAAATGCATTTGTTCTGACATTTTATGCCTAACATTGGTATGTTCAAAATAAGTTTCTTTGTAATTATTGAGGTTGTCTCTCTATCCATTACCATTGACAACATTATCGCAGTAACTTCAGTATATATTCAGTAAAACTAAAAATGAAACTTGGTAGAACGTCAGATAAAATCAAGGTCCAGAATCCGATTGAAAAGCAGTTGGTTTCTAAATGCAAACACTCAAGGTTATTTATACTTGCACAACAATCAAGGTTGCTTCAAGCTATCAAAGTACATATCAACATGTATTTATTATGCAGTCACAGCAAACATGCAGCCTGACCAGACCAACCAACCTACCATTGTACCCTCCTCTACCATGCACTGTAGTTACACTGATAAACATTATGAAGCAGGGTCACCTTGGGGCTCTGCTCGTCGTGCTGCTGCATGAGTATATAAGAATATAAGAACATAAGAACATAAGAAAGTTTTCAAATGAGAGGAGGCCATTCGGCCCATCTTGCATGTTTGGTTGTTAGTAGCTTATTGATCCCAGAATCTCATCAAGCAGCTTCTTGAAGGATACAAGGGTGTCAGCTTCAACAACATTACTGGGGAGTTGATTCCAGACCCTCACAATTCTCTGTGTAAAAAAGTGCCTCCTATTTTCTGTTCTGAATGTCCCTTTGTCTAATCTCCATTTGTGACCCCTGGTTCTTGTTTCTTTTTTCAGGTCGAAAAAGTCCTTTGGGTCGACATTGTCAATACCTTTTAGAATTTTGAATGTTTGAATTAGGTCGCTGCGTCTGTATATGACATGCCTTTTAAACCCGGAATAATTCTGGTCGTTCTTCTTTGCACTCTTTCTAGAGCAGCAATATCTTTTTAATAGTGAGGTGACTAGAACTGAACACAATATTCAAGATGAGGTCTTACTAATGCATTGTACAATTATAACATTACTTCCCTTGATTTAAATTCAACACTTTTCACAATGTATCCGAGCATCTTGTTGGCCTTTTTTATAGCTTCCCCACATTGTCTAGATGGTCTTCAGCCACAGTAATAATCACTTTGGGGTCTATCCAATTGATCCACGTGGATCTAAATTTTGCCACCATTCATATCGGGCCCTCCCTGGCATGCCACAAGCCCATGTACGCCATGAGGAAGAATCACAACAGCAATGTGAGAACCAGCCCCATAAAGCACACTAAATGAGTTGAAATGAAAAGATGAAAGAGGAATTACACTGAAACTAAAACCTAAGAAAACACTGGTTTGACTGTATAAAGGTTTTTATGGGCTTAAGCAGATTTTAAAGGCTCATTAAACGGTGCCCTGTACTGAAGCCTATAAACACCATCAGAAAGTATCTTTTCAGCAAGGCTTTATGAGCTGCCACCACCAGCAGAAAGGCTCACACGAGCAACACTAAAAATAAAAATAAGTGTAATCATAAAATATATTGGCAAGCTTGGAGCTACCTTTTTTAATTCACTCCAACAATATACATTTATTACCACGTCTGGGGTAGCTATATTGTTCCAGAAGTCTTAGATCAAGATACACTTTGTTTTTTATATATGTATGAAACAAAGTTGTATTTTTTTCTATAAAATGGCTGAAACCCTGTCATGCTGCTGATGCGCATACTGTACCATTAGTACACAATTGTAACCATTTAACTATTAGCACAGCTTCACTGTTCCAGTGTTGGGAACACAATGAACTTTGGCTCTTGATACAGCAGCCCTTTGGATCTGATACAATACCATGCTGCTACGATGCCAAGTGCTTCATACCATTGTGGGTCTAGAGGTCAAATATTCTGCTTCTGCAACCCTTCTAACTCCACTGATGAGGCAATTACATCCCTCTTGCTTTTTCATGTCATGTTTAGTTTTTATTGTTGCTAGAGACAACTGTGCAACCATTTCCTTGTAGTGAAGATGAAAGTAAAGCCATTTAGGATCTTGGGAACCTAATGCAACAAGACAGCACAACCTGTGCTCTGCAAGCAATGAGGCGAATTCCAAATGCCTTTCTAGTTATGGCAGCAGTTTAGTACTTAAAATAATTGCATTCCACCGGGGCTTAGAGTTTGAGAGCTTCTTTAACCAATGGGCTAATCCGAAGGGGCCCCTCAATGATAGAGAATAAATCACTGCTCGCCACTGGGCAGTGATACTAACGGTCACAGAGGGTACGTCTCAGTTGGTCTTCAAGTTTCTAATGCATTCCTCCTACTTTGAACTGAACAGTCAAAAAGTATTTCAGGTTAACAATTTTCCAATGGCACACTTGCAGGGGAATTCGAAACTAGCATGGTATACAAAATGTACTTTATATAATTTATGTATATTATATATATATTAATAATAATAATTATATATATATATATATATATATATATATATATATATATATATATATATATATATATATATATATATATATATATATATATATATATATATATGCTATAAACTCTATTGCATTGGTGCACATTCAGCAGACGAATAGGACCTTGTCCCTTGGTTGCCTTTAATTAACTGGTTGTTTCATTATGTGTGAGGGACAGCATGAGTAGAGGTATTGTGCACCTGCTGAATTCCTTCGCTTCACTCCTTTGAATTAGGGGACTAACTTATTATGTTTCTCCCGCAGTGGAAAAATGTGTGTCATATTTATTTTCTAAAAAAATCCTTTTACTGGAAATAAACTGGTTGTGAGTGTGTAAGGTTGCATTTGGAACAAATTACTTCTAACTTGTGCTGCCTGACTTTATTTGTTTGATCATTCATTGATGGTATTAAGTTGGTCAGATTTTGTTGTGGTGTTCATGTGTCACCTCATTCTCAATGAGATCTGCAAGGCTAACGGGAGGAGGAGCTGATAAGCATGCTCTTATGTTGATTCCTTCTGTCTTCATTAAAGAAGATTGACTTTTAAAGAGGCAGAATGCGGTATCTGAAAACAAGCACCTCACAGGAAAATGAAGGATCCAGTAAAGAAGACTGAACAGTAGATAGTGAAGGATCCAGTAAAGAAGACTGAACAGTAGATAGTGAAGGATCCAGTAAAGAAGACTGCACAGTAGATAGTGAAGGATCCAATAAAGAAGACTGCACAGTAGATAGTGAAGGATCCAATAAAGAAGACTGCACATTAGATAGTGAAGGATCCAGTAAAGAAGACTGCACAGTAAATAGTGAAGGATCCACTAAAGAAGACTGCACATTAGATAGTGAAGGATCCAGTAAAGAAGACTGCACAGTAGATACTGAAGGATCCAATAAAGAAGACTGCACATTAGATAGTGAAGGATCCAGTAAAGAAGACTGCACAGTAGATAATGAAGGATCCAGTAAAGAAGATTGCACAGTAGATAGTGAAGGATCCAGTAAAGAAGGCTGCACAGTAGATAGTGAAGGATCCAGTAAAGAAGACTGCACATTAGATAGTGAAGGATCCAATAAAGAAGACTGCACAGTAGATAGTGAAGGATCCAGTAAAGAAGACTGCATATTAGATAGTGAAGGATCCAGTAAAGAAGACTGAACAGTAGATAGTGAAGGATCCAGTAAAGAAGACTGCACAGTAGATAGTGAAGGATCCAGTAAAGAAGACTGCACATTAGATAGTGAAGGATCCAGTAAAGAAGACTGCATATTAGATAGTGACGGATCCAGTAAAGAAGACTGAACAGTAGATAGTGAAGGATCCAGTAAAGAAGACTGCACAGTAGATAGTGAAGGATCCAGTAAAGAAGACTGCACAGTAGATAGTGAAGGATCCAGTAAAGAACACTGCACAGTAGATAGTGAAGGATCCAGTAAAGAAGACTGAACAGTAGATAGTGAAGGATCCAGTAAAGAAGACTGCACAGTAGATAGTGAAGGATCCAGTAAAGAAGACTGCACAGTAGATAGTGAAGGATCCAGCAAAGAAGACTGCACAGTAGATAGTGAAGGATACAATAAAGAAGACTGCACGTAGATAGTGAAGGATCCAGTAAAGAAGACTGTGCAGTAGATAGTGAAGGATCCAATAAAGAAGACTGCACGTAGATAGTGAAGGATCCAGTAAAGAAGACTGTGCAGTAGATAGTGAAGGATCCAGTAAAGAAGACTGCACAGTAGATAGTGAAAGATCCAGTAAAGAACACTGCACAGTAGATAGTGAAGGATCCAGTAAAGAAGACTGCACAGTAGATACTGAAGGATCCAGTAAAGAAGACTGCACAGTAGATAGTGAAGGATCCAGTAAAGAAGACTGCACAGTAGATAGTGAAGGATCCAGTAAAGAAGACTGCACAGTAGATAGTGAAGGATCCAGTAAAGAAGACTGCACAGTAGATAGTGAAGGATCCAGTAAAGAAGACTGCACAGTAGATAGTGAAGGATCCAGTAAAGAAGACTGCACAGTAGATAGTGAAGGATCCAGTAAAGAAGACTGCACAGTAGATAGTGAAGGATCCAGTAAAGAAGACTGCACAGTAGATAGTGAAGGATCCAGTAAAGAAGACTGCACAGTAGATAGTGAAGGATCCAGTAAAGAAGACTGAACAGTAGATAGTGAAGGATCCAGTAAAGAAGACTGCACAGTAGATAGTGAAGGATCCAGTAAAGAAGACTGCACAGTAGATAGTGAAGGATCCAGTAAAGAAGACTGCACAGTAGATAGTGAAGGATCCAGTAAAGAAGACTGCACAGTAGATAGTGAAGGATCCAGTAAAGAAGACTGCACAGTAGATAGTGAAGGATCCAGTAAAGAAGACTGCACAGTAGATAGTGAAGGATCCAGCAAAGAAGACTGCACAGTAGATAGTGAAGGATACAATAAAGAAGACTGCACGTAGATAGTGAAGGATCCAGTAAAGAAGACTGTGCAGTAGATAGTGAAGGATCCAGTAAAGAAGACTGTGCAGTAGATAGTGAAGGATCCAGTAAAGAAGACTGCACAGTAGATAGTTGCCCCTTGATGCACCAAAGGCATATTTGGCTGAATTTGCTCGCTGTTCAAAGCGACGACTTTCTGGAATTGGCAACATGTTTGAGAAAACACTCAGCCCTCAATCCTCCAGCACTGTCACACTGCACCTTTAATAAATGCAAACATACAGCATCAATTTGAAAAGAAAATAAACGGAGAGGGACAGGGAGAGAGAGCATCAATAAATACACTTTTAATGGGTCTCTTTAATCACGAGTTCCTGCTGTAATTATTGGGCTTGTAAAGATAATGGGCCCAGCAGCGTTTGATATTTTCTCTCCCTCTTGAGTGACAGGTTAATGCCATTTTTCTTGACAAGGGATTACAGAGGTTAAATTAAATCGGGTTATTGTGGTTTAAAGAGTAAGCTCATTATTTGGGAACCTTTATTAAGTTGAAATGACAGCCTGTCCTTCCTTCATCCCCCATTGGCCCCTCTGTGAAACACAGCAGATTCAGTTACTCTCACAACAAGCAGCTTAAGGTGGTGCTGGGTCTGAAATTACAGGGACACTAGACTAACCACGAACTCTATCAATGCCCCTGCGGGGCCAAAGAAACAATTATTTTAATAGGCTAGCGGTCTTTATTATACAGAGGTAATTTACAGTGCAAATATCAATTCAAGTGTATAGGTCATTTGCATTTTGCATTTTATATCATTATGAATCTGTGTGGCCAAAGCATGATTTAGCCATAGTGATAATAAACATTCTTATGACATTTACAGTGCCGAGAAAAAGTTTGTGAACCCCAATGATAATTATGGAAATTCCATAGTTTTACCATGATAGCCCTTAAATATCCAATAGGGTTTATATTAAGCAATTCCATGTCTTTTGAAACAAAATTATGTATGAATTAGACAAACAATGAGTAATTTAGATTCAGGGTATGTGAAAAAGTAAGTGAACCCCTGGTTTTATCAGCTCAATTAAGGGGATAATTAGAATCAGGTGTTTAAATAATTAGTTAGATCTTCAGGGGTGAGTTTGGGAGGCCCCACCCTATATAAAGATCAGAAACTTTGTGAGTTTGGTCTTCACCATAAAGGTGTGTGGAAACATGTCATGCCACGATCAAAAGAAATCTCTGAGGACCTCAGAAAAACAGTTATTGATGCTCGTCAGCCTAGAAAGGGTTACAAAACCATTTCTAAGGATTTGGTGCTCCAACAATCCAGTGTCAGACAGACAGGCTACAAATAGAGAAGGTTCAAGACCACAGTCACTCTACCCAGGAGTGGTCCTACCAAAATCTCTCCAAGAACAAAATGGAAAATCATCAAGTAAGTCACAAAGAACCCCAGAGTAAAATCCAAGGATGTGCAGACCACTTTCACCTTGGCTAATGTTAGTGTTCATGACTCAACTATTAGAAAAAGACTGACCAAAAATGGTGTTCATGGAAGGATAGCCAGGAGGAAACCACTGCTGTCTAAAAAGCTTCTCATTTGCTGCCAAAGAGCACATACTATAGATGATCCACAAGACTTCTGGAACAATGTTCTCTGGACAGATGAGCCAAAGGTAGAACCAAACACTGCATTCAAACAGAAGAACCTCATCCCAACCATCAAGCATGGTGGTGGGTGTGTGATGTCAAGGGGGTTCCACCAGTTACTGAATCTAAAGGTTCAGACATGGATATAGAATGCTGAATCATTTGTGGGACTAGGGTGTGTAGCTATGCATAAGTTACAGCATCACTTACAACAACATCTCACCTGAAAGATGGAGCACAAGGAGGTTAAGTGACTTGCTCAAGCTCACACAATGAATCAGTGGCTGAGTTGGGATTTGAACCTGAGACCTGCTGGTTATAAACCTGTTTCTTTAACCACTGAACCACTGAACCTCCCTGAATGGGAGAAAATCTATTTAGATAGATTTTCAAAGCTCTTTACTCTGGATTATGATTAGCACATTTTTATTTTTAAAAGTAAAAAACATTGCCAACAAAAGTTACCCAAAAACTCAGCCTTTTAATTTAGGGGCTCGTAAGCAGTCCTGTTATTTAATTTAGGGGCTCGTAAGTAGTCCTGTTATTTAATTTAGGGGCTCGTAAGCAGTCCTGTTATTTAATTTAGGGGCTCGTAAGCAGTCCTGTTATTTAATTTAGGGGCTCATAAGCAGTCCTTTTATTTAATTTAGGGGCTCGTAAGCAGTTCTGTTATTTATTTTAGGGGCTCGTAAGCAGTTCTGTGTTGTTTTGCGTCATTTTAGAATCTGTGCTTATAATGAGAATCGGAGACAGACAATCAAAATCTGAATTTTACCAGAAATGTGGTAAACTGCACAACAAATAAACGTATTAAACCCTCACTGCCATTGAACGGATATAGAAACAGGTTCATTGTATTTGGGGTGGTAGCTCTAATCACCCTGGCGGTCCAAATCCTACATTCTGTCAGAAAATAAAGTTTCTGTCAATATTATTATTTCCATAAAGTGAGCTCCACAGACACATACACACACACACCTACAGTATTGTGATCCTGAACTAGTAAGGCCCCCACTTTGCTAGATTTTCCTCTTACCATATTCCCTAGCTGTCCGGTGTGTTGAGATTCTTTATTTGTGTCTGGTGAGCTCGGTAGCTTGTGTGGATGAGCAGTGCTTCTCCAGATGCGCAGGGAGGTTGTTCGGTGCAGATAAGAAGCCGCTGTGCTGAGGGAAGCACACTAGAGAGCTGAAACAGCAGCTTATTAGTTTTTAATGGGGGCCGTGGGTTCATCCAGGGGTCAGCAGGTCAGTATTGGAAGCGCTTGTTGGATTTTGGCTCTGCATTCTACAGCTGTCACAATGAGCCGATTCTTCCCATTATTAAAATAGATCTCAAGGCTGGTCTATCCATCAAAGTCAGAAAGGAGTTGTGTTCTTCTGGTCAAGGTTCCAAAAGCCAAGTCACTGTGAGCTATACATTACAGCAGTCAGGGCCCCGTGGGGGCAGCCCAGGTGTGAGCTTTGCATTACAGCAGCCAGAGCCCCGTGAGGGCAGCCAGGGTGTGAGCTATGCATTACAGCAGCCAGGGCCCCGTGGGGGCAGCCCGGGTGTGAGCTATGCATTACAGCACCCAGGGCCCCGTGGGGGCAGCCTGGGTGTGAGCTATGCATTACAGCACCCAGGGCCCCGTGCTGGAGAGGTTTCTATCTCATGGGGGCAGCCCGGGTGTGAGCTATGCATTACTGCAGCCAGGGCCCCGTGGGGGCAGCCCGGGTGTGAGCTATGCATTACAGCAGCCAGGGCCCCGTGGGGGCAGCCTGGGTGTGAGCTATGCATTACTGCAGCCAGGGCCCCGTGCTGGAGAGGTTTCTATCTCATGGGGGCAGCCCGGGTGTGAGCTATGCATTACTGCAGCCAGGGCCCCGTGGGGGCAGCCCGGGTGTGAGCTATGCATTACAGCAGCCAGGGCCCCGTGGGGGCAGCCCGGGTGTGAGCTATGCATTACTGCAGCCAGGGCCCTGTGCTGGAGAGGTTTCTATCTCATGGGGGCAGCCCGGGTGTGAGCTATGCATTACTGCAGCCAGGGCCCCGTGGGGGCAGCCCGGGTGTGAGCTATGCATTACAGCAGCCAGGGCCCCGTGCTGGAGAGGTTTCTATCTCATGGGGGCAGCCCGGGTGTGAGCTATGCATTACTGCAGCCAGGGCCCCGTGGGGGCAGCCCGGGTGTGAGCTATGCATTACAGCAGCCAGGGCCCCGTGGGGGCAGCCCGGGTGTGAGCTATGCATTACAGCAGCCAGGGCCCCGTGCTGGAGAGGTTTCTATCTCATGGGGGCAGCCCGGGTGTGAGCTATGCATTACTGCAGCCAGGGCCCCGTGGGGGCAGCCCGGGTGTGAGCTATGCATTACAGCAGCCAGGGCCCCGTGCTGGAGAGGTTTCTATCTCATGGGGGCAGCCCGGGTGTGAGCTATGCATTACAGCAGCCAGGGCCCCGTGGGGGCAGCCCGGGTGTGAGCTATGCATTACTGCAGCCAGGGCCCCGTGGGGGCAGCCCGGGTGTGAGCTATGCATTACTGCAGCCAGGGCCCCGTGGGGGCAGCCCGGGTGTGAGCTATGCATTACAGCAGCCAGGGCCCCCTGGGGGCAGCCCGGGTGTGAGCTATGCATTACTGCAGCCAGGGCCCCGTGGGGGCAGCCTGGGTGTGAGCTATGCATTACTGCAGCCAGGGCCCCGTGGGGGCAGCCCGGGTGTGAGCTATGCTACAGCAGCCAGGGCCCCGTGCTGGAGAGGTTTCTATCTCAGGGGGGCAGCCCGGGTGTGAGCTATGCATTACAGCAGCCAGGGCCCCGTGGGGGCAGCCCGGGTGTGAGCTATGCATTACTGCAGCCAGGGCCCCGTGGGGGCAGCCCGGGTGTGAGCTATGCATTACAGCAGCCAGGGCCCCGTGCTGGAGAGGTTTCTATCTCATGGGGGCAGCCCGGGTGTGAGCTATGCATTACAGCAGCCAGGGCACCGTGCTGGAGAGGTTTCTATCCCTTGGGGGAAGCTCTCTGCTAACTGAGATGTGTGTTCTGCCACCAGTGTAGTTAAGCCTGGATACTAATAAGGCACTAGCAGGCATGGTCACTTGGAGGTTTATTTTAGAACATGGGACCAGGAGAGGGGCTGCAGCAGTTTGAGAGCCAGGCTATGGTTTCTTCTTTCTCCTCTGGGTAAATATTACTGCCTCCTTTCAACCTGTGCAGAGTGGTCTCTGTACAGTACAGCAATGGAAACAACATCAGTGTCAGCCATTCTAAGATGTACTGATGAATTTCTTCGACTTTCTTTGATTAAAAAAACCTATTTAGCCCTGTTCACCTCTTGCTTTTATACTGAAGACTCCTGACTGCTGGAAAATTTTGAAAACAGCTGCAAATGGAGACCTTATTTCAGGATTTAATTGTGTTGTTTTTTTTTTCAAATTGCAGAGAAGAGAATAGTTAGGCTGTTAGATATATGGATGTTGAAAAACAACTGTTGGTGATGCAGTGGGTCACATCACACCACTGCATACCTCTTATACTGGGAATGTTTACTGTGTATTCCGGTCTAACAGCAAAGCAAAGTCTAGTCAGGGAAGACTGTCAAGCATACTGAGAGCTCTGTAAATGCATATCATAGTCATGGGCAAAACACAGCTGTGTGCAAAACGACCCTAGAAATGTACCATGGAAAACCTTTACACAAGTCTGTGTGGAAGCAATCTTGGAAGCGAACAGCAATAATTATCTATCAGCTTTAACAAAGACATACCTCAAAACAGGACTGATTCCAAACGCTCATTAGAAGAGCTAAATTAATAACAGAAAGCATGGGAAGCCCCACGTTGCTCAGGAGTGTCAAGACTGATGTTTTTTAGCAGTTTCCAGTGATTCACCAACATGAGTTGCAAAACAATTGCAGAGGCTCAGAAACCCAATGCTTTAAAGAATGTTGCTTACATTATTTTTATCACTTTCAGTTTTGATTGCCTCTTTGTGAATTTAAATTTCCAAAAAAACTAAATACATTGAATGACAAATGTCTTTTTGAATGACAAATTCCAATGTGTTCAGTGCCTCCTCTTGAAAAAATAAACACAGCTTAACGAACTGTGACAGTGACAACCTCCATGACATGAGCAATCGGAGGTCTTGCTGTGGAAGGTGACAGCAGTGATCGGAGGTCTTGCTGTGGAAGGTGACAGCAGTGATCGGAGGTCTTGCTGTGGAAGGTGACAGCAGTGATCGGAGGTCTAGCTGTGGAAGGTGACAGCAGTGTTCGGAGGTCTTGCTGTGGAAGGTGACAGCAGTGATCGGAGGTCTTGCTGTGGAAGGTGACAGCAGTGATCGGAGGTCTAGCTGTGGAAGGTGACAGCAGTGATCGGAGGTCTTGCTGTGGAAGGTGACAGCAGTGATCGGAGGTCTTGCTGTGGAAGGTGACAGCAGTGATCGGAGGTCTTGCTGTGGAAGGTGACAGCAGTGATCGGAGGTCTAGCTGTGGAAGGTGACAGCAGTGATCGGAGGTCTTGCTGTGGAAGGTGACAGCAGTGATCGGAGGTCTTGCTGTGGAAGGTGACAGCAGTGATCGAAGGTCTAGCTGTGGAAGGTGACAGCAGTGATCGGAGGTCTTGCTGTGGAAGGTGACAGCAGTGATCGGAGATCTTGCTGTGGGAAGTTCGAAGGTTGTGTCCACGAGCAGCATGGCTCCACAGTGCTGCTGATTCTCCCCCTGTGGAGCAGGAATAGAAACTTCAGCTGAGTCCCACCTGTCGACATGAGAGCAGGTCAGAGGCCAGGGCATGGCTCTGAGTTCCAGATAGGGCATCGCTCTGAGTTCTAGCCAGGGCAAGCCAAAGAGTCCAGGAGTATGTTCAGTTCAAGCTAACTGGTCTTTATCTTTGACACTTCTAATATTGACTCAGTTGTCTCCCTGACTGTCTTTTCAGATCTCCTTTTGTTTATTGTACAGCCTTTAAACTCATTTGTTACAGCAGCCCTGTGCTGCTGTCTTCATCAGTCATGTCTTGTGTCTATTGAAAGACTTGTGCCATTGCCTTTTATTCAGTACTGGTCAGTTCATTGTTTGATCGCTTCCTATTTCTCAGGGGGACCTTCTGCCTCTTTGTGTTCCTGACAGCTATTCAAGGTCCATGTTGCAATGAAAACAACATGCGATGAAGCTGTCACTGTGTGTTGGACTAATAACATGCTTCCTCAGCTTCTTTTTCACAAGCATGCCGGCTCCATTCCATTAGCCTGTTTTAGATTAATTATCTCTTAATTGATGTGCTTGATTGATTTCAGCCCTAATTGCTCGCCAACATCCACAGATGTTTAAATAACTAATATTAATCTCACTTTACTCAGGACAGTCTGAATAAAGCATACTGTGGCAGCTCAGTCCATTCCCCATTGCCACTTTCAGATTGCGTAGTGACCATGAAAAAATAGTCATTGTAAAAAAAAAAAAAAAAAAAAAAGATCCCACAGATTTGTATTAACCTTGGCTACAGCAATCTGCATGAAAGCAACAATTAAAATAACATTTAAGATAATACACTTCAAATAAATCAAAAATCACATGTTAGATCATTTTTTATAGCAACCATGTAGAAGGCAGCACACATAAACACCATTGTGACGCATTCTCTGTAGTTTTTCTCCTCAGTGCTCTCTGGGTTGTCTGTGTAAAGAAGCACCTGCATGGAGAAGGATATCCTTCCGGAGCTGCTCACTAACCCTGGTGTGCTTCTTCCGAGGAAGATGAGAGGAACTACTTCAGGGCAGGGTCTGGAGCAACTCAATGTAGAAGGTGAAGTCTAGACTAGAGTTCACCTCTTCATCGATGGGGAAGGTGAAGTCTAGACTAGAGTTCACCTCTTCATCGATGGAGAAGGTGAAGTCTAGACTAGAGTTCACCTCTTCATCGATGGAGAAGGTGAAGTCTAGACTAGAGTTCACCTCTTCATCGATGGAGAAGGTGAAGTCTAGACTAGAGTTCACCTCTTCATCGATGGAGAAGGTGAAGTCTAGACTAGAGTTCACCTCTTCATCGATGGAGAAGGTGAAGTCTAGACTAGAGTTCACCTCTTCATCGATGGAGAAGGTGAAGTCTAGACTAGAGTTCACCTCTTCATCGATGGAGGAGGTCAAGTCTAGACTAGAGTTCACCTCTTCATCAATGGAGGAGGTCAAGTCTAGACTAGAGTTCACCTCTTCATCAATGGAGGAGGTCAAGTCTAGACTAGAGTTCACCTCTTCATCAATGGAGGAGGTCAAGTCTAGACTAGAGTTCACCTCTTCATCGATGGAGGAGGTCAAGTCTAGACTAGAGTTCACCTCTTCATCGATGGAGGAGGTCAAGTCTAGACTAGAGTTCACCTCTTCATCGATGGAGGAGGTCAAGTCTAGACTAGAGTTCACCTCTTCATCGATGGAGGAGGTCAAGTCTAGACTCACGCTACTTGTAGTTTTGCTTCACCGTGTTGACACTATGGCATACATATAAATATATTTAATGAACCTGGCCTTTAAAAGAATTCATAAATAAAGCAACCTCTTCACCTGAACGCAATGGTCTTGCAGTGGGACATCATACACGCTCACAGAGAAAGAGACAGAGCAGCCCTGGAGGTCATAAACTTTTATTCTGTGTCATAAAACATTTACGACAATGGCATGTCTAATTTTCCATTTCGCTCCTGATGTGTTGTATTCAACGCATGGCTTGGACCCTATGTGCTTCCTATAGGCCTCTCTGATAGAGCAGGGAAAGCAACTGGCTGCCATTAAGTATTTCTGTTAATAACTCAGTTTACAGCAGCCCTTTTAATGTGTTATTATTTTAACCTTCCAGTCAAATGATTCAGGGATTTAAACCCTCATGGATAACTTCAGTGCTGAATTGGCTGCTACTGCTCCCGCTCCTTCTCCTGCTGCTAATGCTACTGCTCCCGCTCCTTCTCCTGCTGCTAATGCTACTGCTCCCGCTCCTTCTCCTGCTGCTAATGCTACTGCTCCCGCTCCTTCTCCTGCTGCTAATGCTACTGCTCCCGCTCCTTCTCCTGCTGCTAATGCTACTGCTCCCGCTCCTTCTCCTGCTGCTAATGCTACTGCTCCCGCTCCTTCTCCTGCTGCTAATGCTACTGCTCCCGCTCCTTCTCCTGCTGCTAATGCTACTGCTCCCGCTCCTTCTCCTGCTGCTAATGCTACTGCTCCCGCTCCTTCTCCTGCTGCTAATGCTACTGCTCCCGCTCCTTCTCCTGCTGCTAATGCTACTGCTCCCGCTCCTTCTCCTGCTGCTAATGCTACTGCTCCCGCTCCTTCTCCTGCTGCTAATGCTACTGCTCCCGCTCCTTCTCCTGCTGCTAATGCTACTGCTCCCGCTCCTTCTCCTGCTGCTAATGCTACTGCTCCCGCTCCTTCTCCTGCTGCTAATGCTACTGCTCCCGCTCCTTCTCCTGCTGCTAATGCTACTGCTCCCGCTCCTTCTCCTGCTGCTAATGCTACTGCTCCCGCTCCTTCTCCTGCTGCTAATGCTACTGCTCCCGCTCCTTCTCCTGCTGCTAATGCTACTGCTCCCGCTCCTTCTCCTGCTGCTAATGCTACTGCTCCCGCTCCTTCTCCTGCTGCTAATGCTACTGCTCCCGCTCCTTCTCCTGCTGCTAATGCTACTGCTCCCGCTCCTTCTCCTGCTGCTAATGCTACTGCTCCCGCTCCTTCTCCTGCTGCTAATGCTACTGCTCCCGCTCCTTCTCCTGCTGCTAATGCTACTGCTCCCGCTCCTTCTCCTGCTGCTAATGCTACTGCTCCCGCTCCTTCTCCTGCTGCTAATGCTACTGCTCCCGCTCCTTCTCCTGCTGCTAATGCTACTGCTCCCGCTCCTTCTCCTGCTGCTAATGCTACTGCTCCCGCTCCTTCTCCTGCTGCTAATGCTACTGCTCCCGCTCCTTCTCCTGCTGCTAATGCTACTGCTCCCGCTCCTTCTCCTGCTGCTAATGCTACTGCTCCCGCTCCTTCTCCTGCTGCTAATGCTACTGCTCCCGCTCCTTCTCCTGCTGCTAATGCTACTGCTCCCGCTCCTTCTCCTGCTGCTAATGCTACTGCTCCCGCTCCTTCTCCTGCTGCTAATGCTACTGCTCCCGCTCCTTCTCCTGCTGCTAATGCTACTGCTCCCGCTCCTTCTCCTGCTGCTAATGCTACTGCTCCCGCTCCTTCTCCTGCTGCTAATGCTACTGCTCCCGTTCCTTCTCCTGCTGCTAATGCTACTGCTCCCGCTCCTTCTCCTGCTGCTAATGCTACTGCTCCCGCTCCTTCTCCTGCTGCTAATGCTACTGCTCCCGCTCCTTCTCCTGCTGCTAATGCTACTGCTCCCGCTCCTTCTCCTGCTGCTAATGCTACTGCTCCCGCTCCTTCTCCTGCTGCTAATGCTACTGCTCCCGCTCCTTCTCCTGCTGCTAATGCTACTGCTCCCGCTCCTTCTCCTGCTGCTAATGCTACTGCTCCCGCTCCTTCTCCTGCTGCTAATGCTACTGCTCCCGCTCCTTCTCCTGCTGCTAATGCTACTGCTCCCGCTCCTTCTCCTGCTGCTAATGCTACTGCTCCCGCTCCTTCTCCTGCTGCTAATGCTACTGCTCCCGCTCCTTCTCCTGCTGCTAATGCTACTGCTCCCGCTCCTTCTCCTGCTGCTAATGCTACTGCTCCCGCTCCTTCTCCTGCTGCTAATGCTACTGCTCCCGCTCCTTCTCCTGCTGCTACTGCTCCCGCTCCTTCTCCTGCTGCTAATGCTACTGCTCCCGCTCCTTCTCCTGCTGCTAATGCTGTTGCTGCTACTTCTGCTCCTGCTACTGCCACTGTCACTGCCACTGCTCCTGCTCCTGCTGCTACTGCTACTGCTACTGCTATTGTCACTGCTACTCCTGCTCCTAATGCTACCGCTACTGTTGCTGCTCCTGCTCCTGCTCATGCTGCTCCTGCTGCTGCCACTGTCACTGCCACTGCTCCTGCTGCTACTGCTACTGCTACTGCTACTGCTATTGTCACTGCCATTGCTGCTGCTCCTGCTCATCTGCCACTGTCACTGCCACTGCTCCTGCTGCTACTGCTACTGCTACTGCTACTGCTATTGTCACTGCCATTGCTGCTGCTACTGCTACTGCTGCTACTGCTATTGTCACTGCCATTGCTGCTGCTCCTGCTCATGCTGCTCCTGCTGCTGCCACTGTCACTGTCACTGCCACTGCTCCTGCTGCTACTGCTACTGCTACTGCTACTGCTATTGTCACTGCTACTCCTGCTCCTAATGCTACCGCTACTGTTGCTGCTCCTGCTCCTGCTCATGCTGCTCCTGCTACTGCCACTGTCACTGCCACTGCTCCTGCTGCTACTGCTACTGTTGCTGCTGCTGCTCCTGCTTCTGCTTCTGCTGCTACTGTTCCTGCTTGTGCTGCTACTGAGTCTAACAGCAGGCTTGGTCTCAATGAATCAGAGAGCAGCTGTGGGTCTAAAGGCAGGCTTTGTCTCAATGAATGAAAGAGCAGCTATGGGTCTAAAGGCAGGCTTGGTCTCAATGAAACAGAGAGCAGCTGTTGGTCTAACAGCAGGCTTGATCTCAATGAATGAGGAAGCTCACTGCCAGGGCGCTGTGGGTCTAACAGCAGGCTTGGTCTCAATGAATCAGAGAGCAGCTCTGGGTCTAACAGCAGGCTTGGTCTCAATGAATGAAAGAGCAGCTGTGGGTCTAAAGGCAGGCTTGGTCTCAATGAATCAGAGAGCAGCTGTTGGTCTAACAGCAGGCTTGATCTCAATGAATGAGGGAGCTCACTGCCAGGGAGCTCTGGGTCTAACAGCAGGCTTGGTCTCAATGAATCAGAGAGCAGCTCTGGGTCTAACAGCAGGCTTGGTCTCAATGAATGAAAGAGCTCACTGCCACCTCGCTGTGGGTCTAACCAGGCTCAGGGTCAGGGTTAGGGTTAGGGTTAGGGTTAGGGTTATGCTCAAACATATTCAGCCTCCCCCATAACTGGTACTTGCTTTTGTCGGTCCTGCTTTGGCCAATATTGACTCGCTTTGACTAGGAATGTGGGAGGCTTTCCAAAGACTATAACAGAGGGCCCGAAGGTGGATCAGTTTCCAAGGTCGTTTTGGCAAAACTGGAGTCTTTCTTTTTTTCATTATGGACTGTCAGAAGCACCAGACATAACGTCAGGAAACATTGGCAGGAGCTGCTTCTGGGTGACATTGATTCATTCCACATCACAGGGAAAAGGCTGCTGTTTTTATTAATGCTTTTATGTTTTTAATATTGTATTCATTATTTTTGTTGTTGCCAATTGCACACTTGAAGGACAGATTATAATACCCCCCCCCACAAACACACACACACACACACGTTGGAAAACGGACGCTGCGCGTCATATTTCTTTCATTAGGTATTGGGAACGTATTGTCTCTAGGCCCCTAAGGCATCATTTTTAAAGGCTGTCAGCTTCAAGTTGGAGTTCGGTCCAAGATCTACACGCTACACCCCAGTGTTTCCAGTGGTGTCAATTACTTGATGTTTGCTGGCAGCCACTGAGAGAGGTGGGGTGAAGTGCAAAACAAAATACGAGTCCGCAGTTCAGAACTGATATAAATAGAGCCCTGTATTGTAATTACAAGAGGAATCAGATGATATGAATAGAGCACTGTATTGATATTACAAGAGGAATCAGATGATATGAATAGAGCACTGTATTGATATTACAAGAGGAATCAGATGATATGAATAGAGCACTGTATTGATATTACAAGAGGAATCAGATGATATGAATAGAGCACTGTATTGATATTACAAGAGGAATCAGATGATATGAATAGAGCACTGTATTGATATTACAAGAGGAATCAGATGATATGAATAGAGCACTGTATTTATATTACAAGAGGAATCAGATGATATGAATAGAGCACTGTATTGATATTACAAGAGGAATCAGATGATATGAATAGAGCACTGTATTGATATTACAAGAGGAATCAGATGATATGAATAGAGCACTGTATTGATATTACAAGAGGAATCAGATGATATGAATAGAGCACTGTATTGATATTACAAGAGGAATCAGATGATATGAATAGAGCACTGTATTGTAATTACAAGAGGAATCAGATGATATGAATAGAGCACTGCATTATAATTACAAGAGGAATCAGATGATATGAATAGAGCACTGTATTGATATTACAAGAGGAATCAGATGATATGAATAGAGCACTGTATTGATATTACAAGAGGAATCAGATGATATGAATAGAGCACTGTATTGATATTACAAGAGGAATCAGATGATATGAATAGAGCACTGTATTGATATTACAAGAGGAATCAGATGATATGAATAGAGCACTGTATTGATATTACAAGAGGAATCAGATGATATGAATAGAGCACTGTATTGATATTACAAGAGGAATTAGATGATATGAATAGAGCACTGTATTGTAATTACAAGAGGAATCAGATGATATGAATAGAGCACTGCATTATAATTACAAGAGGAATCAGGATGATATGAATAGAGCCCTGTATTGTAATTACAAGAGGAATCAGATGATATGAATAGAGCACTGTATTTATATTACAAGAGGAATCAGGATGATATAATTAGGGCTTTTGATTTCATACACTGAGTTATAATTAGGGTGTCTGATTTCATACACTGAGTTATAATTAGGCCTTCTGATTTAGTATGCTACCTTATAATTTTCATCTCATCTTGAATATTGTATTCAGTTCTGGTCACCTCGCTACAAAAAGGATATTGCTGCTCTTGAAAGAGTGCAAAGAAGAGAGACCAGAATTATTCTGGGTTTAAAAGGCATATCATATGCAGACAGGCTAAAAGAATAGAATCTATTCAGTCTTGAACAAAGAAGACTCCGCGGATACCTAATTCAAGCATTTAAAATTCTAAAAGGTATTGACAATGTCAACCCAAGGGACTTTTTTGACCTGAAAAAAGAAACAAGAACCAGGGGTCACAAATGGAGATTAGACAAAGGGGCATTCAGAACAGAAAATAGGAGGCACTTTTTTACACAGAGAATCGTGAGGGTCTGGAATCAACTCCCCAGTAATGTTGTTGAAGCTGACACCCTGGGATCCTTCAAGAAGCTGCTTGATGAGATTCTGGGATCAATAAGCTACTAACAACCAAACGAGCAAGATTGGCAGGAACAGATAGAGGAGCACACAGCAACAGGTAACAGCAACAGGTAGAGAAGCACACAGGGGCAGACAGGGGAAGCACACAGGAACAGATAGAGAAGCACACAGGGGCAGATAGAGAAGCACACAGGAACAGATAGTGTAGCACACAGGAACAGATAGAGAAGCACACAGGGCCTGGACCTCTCCCAGCTGTAAGCAGTGCTTGAAATGATTACAGGTGAGATTAATGGAGTGCCAAGCATGCTGATAAAGTGTGCAAGAGCTGTAATGCACTGACTGGCATGATCATGTTTAAATAAAATAAAAAACATGCAGGAAAATAATAGCAGGAATTCTGTGCCTAATGTGTGATAACATGTGATAACTGGCAACAGTATTCAGAGAGGAAAGTGCTGGTGTGAGTTGGGAGCCCTGTGCACGGTGTCCCACTGGAGGAAAGTGCTGGTGTGAGCTGAGAGCCCTGTGCACGGTGTCCCACTGGAAGAAAGTGCTGGTGTGAGCAAGGCCTGTCTGAATCTGAGGCCCGCAGGAGCTTGGGAAGCCTGCATCTCGCTTTGAGTGGCAGGCAAGAGCAATCAGCCTAGTGGGGCGCCTCTCACAGCCTGGCCACAAATCAGCATGTTTCAGGAGGAAGGCACAGGCTAACTGAGGGCTAGCAGGATGCAAAGCACTGCAGTGCCATTTTACAAGTCCCACTGCGAGAGCACAGAGAGCATCGGCTTCATGTGAGACCGCAAAGGTTTCAACAAAGTTCATCTTAAAAAAGATATTGAAAATAAAGCTCTTTATCGTAGTTTAGTGAACTAGGGTGTAATATGATGTTGCCTACATCTTTGTAAAAATTGGTTCTCTTTTGAAAGGCTTCTGGCATTTAAAAAAATGTATGCATGTCAGGCATTTTATCATTTCCTTAAGCATAGCAGTGACAGTGCAGCTGGATAGAAGTGATGTTCTAGTTTAATAAATTATTGTTGAGTCTAGACCAGGGGTGTCAAACATTTGGCCTATGGCCTAATACGGAGTATTGCGGAATATCATATTTTTATTCAATAGGATACAGGTGTAACCCCTTTGCTGGTCGCAATTTAACAACCAAAGTGCCAATAGCTTTGAATTACTGACAGAATTTAAAGAAAGAAATGATGGTGGTTTGTGTGCAAATAGGCAATATACAAATAGGTAATGTGTAAATATGCAGTATACAAATAGGTACTGTACAAACTGACAATATAGACGAAGGTACTGTGCAAACTGACAATATAGAAGAAGGTACTGTGCAAACTGACAATATAGAAGAAGGTAGTATGCAAACTGGCAATATAGAAGAAGGTACTGTGCAAACTGACAATATAGAAGAAGGTACTGTGCAAACTGACAATATAGAAGAAGGTAGTGTGCAAACTGGCAATATAGAAGAAGGTACTGTGCAAACTGACAATATAGAAGAAGGTACTGTGCAAACTGACAATATAGAAGAAGGTAGTGTGCAAACTGGCAATATAGAAGAAGGTAGTGTGCAAACTGACAATATAGAAGAAGGTAGTGTGCAAACTGACAATATAGAAGAAGGTACTGTGCAAACTGACAATATAGAAGAAGGTACTGTGCAAACTGACAATATAGAAGAAGGTAGTGTGCAAACTGACAATATAGAAGAAGGTAGTGTGCAAACTGACAATATAGAAGAAGGTACTGTGCAAACTGACAATATAGAAGAAGGTAGTGTGCAAACTGACAATATAGAAGAAGGTACTGTGCAAACTGACAATATAGAAGAAGGTAGTGTGCAAACTGACAATATAGAAGAAGGTACTGTGCAAACTGACAATATAGAAGAAGGTACTGTGCAAACTGACAATATAGAAGAAGGTAGTGTGCAAACTGACAATATAGAAGAAGGTACTGTGCAAACTGACAATATAGAAGAAGGTACTGTGCAAACTGACAATATAGAAGAAGGTAGTGTGCAAACTGACAATATAGAAGAAGGTAGTGTGCAAACTGGCAATATAGAAGAAGGTACTGTGCAAACTGACAATATAGAAGAAGGTACTGTGCAAACTGACAATATAGAAGAAGGTAGTGTGCAAACTGGCAATATAGAAGAAGGTACTGTGCAAACTGACAATATAGAAGAAGGTACTGTGCAAACTGACAATATAGAAGAAGGTACTGTGCAAACTGACAATATAGAAGAAGGTACTGTGCAAACTGACAATATAGAAGAAGGTACTGTGCAAACTGACAATATAGAAGAAGGTAGTGTGCAAACTGACAATATAGAAGAAGGTAGTGTGCAAACTGACAATATAGAAGAAGGTACTGTGCAAACTGACAATATAGAAGAAGGTAGTGTGCAAACTGACAATATAGAAGAAGGTACTGTGCAAACTGACAATATAGAAGAAGGTAGTGTGCAAACTGACAATATAGAAGAAGGTACTGTGCAAACTGACAATATAGAAGAAGGTACTGTGCAAACTGACAATATAGAAGAAGGTACTGTGCAAACTGACAATATAGAAGAAGGTAGTGTGCAAACTGACAATATAGAAGAAGGTACTGTGCAAACTGACAATATAGAAGAAGGTACTGTGCAAACTGACAATATAGAAGAAGGTACTGTGCAAACTGACAATATAGAAGAAGGTACTGTGCAAACTGACAATATAGAAGAAGGTAGTGTGCAAACTGACAATATAGAAGAAGGTACTGTGCAAACTGACAATATAGAAGAAGGTAGTGTGCAAACTGACAATATAGAAGAAGGTACTGTGCAAACTGACAATATAGAAGAAGGTACTGTGCAAACTGACAATATAGAAGAAGGTACTGTGCAAACTGACAATATAGAAGTAGGTACTGTGCAAACTGACAATATAGAAGAAGGTAGTGTGCAAACTGACAATATAGAAGAAGGTACTGTGCAAACTGACAATATAGAAGAAGGTACTGTGCAAACTGACAATATAGAAGAAGGTACTGTGCAAACTGACAATATAGAAGAAGGTACTGTGCAAACTGACAATATAGAAGAAGGTACTGTGCAAACTGACAATATAGAAGAAGGTAGTGTGCAAACTGACAATATAGAAGAAGGTACTGTGCAAACTGACAATATAGAAGAAGGTAGTGTGCAAACTGACAATATAAAAGAAGGTACTGTGCAAACTGACAATATAGAAGTAGGTACTGTGCAAACTGACAATATAAAAGAAGGTACTGTGCAAACTGACAATATAGAAGTAGGTACTGTGCAAACTGACAATATAGAAGAAGGTAGTGTGCAAACTGACAATATAGAAGAAGGTACTGTGCAAACTAACAATATAGAAGTAGGTACTGTGCAAACTGACAATATAGAAGAAGGTACTGTGCAAACTGACAATATAGAAGTAGGTACTGTGCAAACTGACAATTTCTTTACAAAACACCCAGGCCCAAATAGCATTGGTATCAATTTACGTATAATTATGGAAGTAATAGTACAACACAAATTAAATAACACCATGCACATAAACATTCAAACTAATTAAAATACATTACATAATAAAAAGATCAAATCAAGCGATAGAAAAACAGTGCAACGCTAATATCAAAAGTACAGAGTCCTGTTCCTACTAATCGTTCCTGGACGGCTGTACCTTACTGTAGCTCCCGATTCTTTATTCTTTTACAGTCAGCTCTCACTTTCAGCATCTGCAGCAGGCAATCGAGTGTTGCAAATAAGGCAAGCCCCAGTTAAAAATATGAATAAATACAGATACACTCACCAAAGAATATCAGTGATACTCCTGCTGCTTCCTGATACCTGGGACCTCTGCTTGAACCAACGCATGAACAACTGGAACTAATGACTGGGCTGAGGATATCTGCAGTATCGAGTGAAGGTGAGTATCCGTTGGTTGAGAATTAGATGTTGATCTGTTGATATTCATGACGGAGAAAGCTTGCTGCTTCTCAGGACACACTATTTCAGCAGCTTTTAGTAGCATTTCTTCAAAAACTCTCCATGAGAAAATGATTTGGAAGAAAAGCTATTTGGTGAGCAATACCATGACTGGCCTGAACAGCAGCATCGCTTCTGCTACAAGCATTGGTAAACATGGACTGCTACTTTTTCAATGACTAATTCAGAGTATTTATCTTCACTGAATTTTCCTGTATATTTATCATATTTCTTGCCATGGTTTGCTTCATAACGTCTTTTAATGCTGTATTATTTCACAACAGCCACATGTTGCTTACAAATTAAGAACAATGGCTTTCCATTCACGCCCACAAAGAAATTGTTCCACCTTTCTCTTAGCGGATAAAGACATGACACTACAGAACTTACAAATCAGAAGTGAATCCCTTGTTCTGGTATCACTGGCGTGGTGACTCGACCCAGCTGCCTCACTGCCGTCTCAGCCACGTGGTCTTTGATTGACAGCAATCACAGCAGCATGACAATGCGTGTGGCTCATGCAACGAAACTTGCTCAGAGGCGTGTTTGCACACGTGTTTAAGGAGGCGACGGGGAGTGAAATAATCAATATGTGCTATTTAGAGGAATGTAAATATGCTATGTAAACACAGTAACTTTGAGGTTTTGGGTTTGTCATTGTATTTTTATAACTGTCACTCGGCCCATGTCAAGCGTCAAGGCCGAGTGACACCCCTGTTCTATAAGACTATAAGCCCATCTCAAGGTACATCAAAGCAAATTTTCTCTGGGTAGATTTCTCCCTTTCAGTGGAGCTAGTCTGTTTGTATGTGGTACCCTAGCAACGTGTTAAAGCTTAGACTAGACAATACGTCTATATTATACACATTTCACAATCTGGTCAAACATTTTGCAACACTGAGAATTTTAAGATTGAGACATTATTAAACAATAAGTACATGAACATGATTTAGATCTTTTATTTAACATTATATAATCAAAGAAACTACAACATGGTATCGCAAAAGTCTCCCGGAAGCCATTATAGTAATACAGTATTTCCTGTTAGATTAAGAATTGTCACATTTTTAAATTTATGTCAGTTTTTTGGTTATGTATATGGAAAATACAATGCAGCATGTAATTCAATTTGTTAATGTAACATTATTCATCAGCTTTTATTTGTTAATTCTATAGGGATATGCTTAACTTTTAGCCTTAGCTGTACACTGAGATGTTCATTATGTGCAGTGAAATGCAAGTCCTCAAAATCCTTTAAAAAAAAAAAAAAAAAAACCTTTGCATCAAATTATTTATTCATCAACTAATGAAACATTCCAGAAGAGATACGAGACAGTGGCACGCTTGCGTCCCAAAAGAAATAAGCTGTGTTGATCTTGCTAAAAAGCCGTTACAAAACCTGGAGCTCTGGGTTCTATTTCAAATATTTAATCTGAAAACAAACTTTGTAAAAACATGAATCCCATAAAAAGTAAGAGCTGTATTTGAGCAGGGCCTCTGATGGAACCGGCGCCACATCCTGACAGCCTCTCTCTCTCTCACTGGCTGGATTCAAGAGAGTCAAAGCTTTTGCAATGATTATATATATATATATATATATATATATGTGTGTGTGTGTGTGTGCGTGCATGCGTGCGTGCGTGCGTGCGTGCGTGCGTGCGTGCGTGTGCGTGTGTGTGTGTGCGTGCGTTTTATGTGAAATTTGATTGTTGGTTTATATTGATAGTGTTAGTATATTTGTGAGTCATTGTCATTTGTTCAGCTGATTATAGCTCAGCAAAAAGTCCCCATATGGCGTGCAGTTCGTTTGGAGTGGAGGCTATCGATGTGTGCCTGCTATCAGTGGAACAATGCCTGGTGGTGGCAGGAGAGATTGTGGGCTTTACAAAATAAAATCAGCCTCTAGTCGTTTTTTTTGAACTGATATGGGTTTAGTAAACAAGGATGAGGAGGAGGGAATTAGTGTGCAGAGGTCCTTTATTGAAGTTTCACCTTTAGTGACGCCAAAGTAATACTGTCTAATGTCACCCCCTTCTTAAAAACGAGTTCCTGGAAGGAGAGTTATCAAGATATGGAAAATTAATGTATACAATCAAGAGGATCCCTCTAGGTTGTAAAACATGTTTTGTCTTTTAGAAGACAAGCGTTTATTTTACAAAATAATCCCAATTATTGAGATAGCGTAGAATTTTTATGCTGAGGGGATGAATTGAGTTGTTTTTACCAGTTCTGAAACAATGAGGTGTTTTAAATATGGAGCTCAGGGACATCAAAGGAAACAATGTTCCAGAAACAGGGATCCGACTGAAGCAGAACAGTATAAGGGAGCTCCTGGCGGGGAGGAGGTTGGGGGCAATCGAGGAGAGCAGGAGGATGAGCAGCCCCCGGAGCCAGTAGAGCCCGAGTCAGCAGAGCCAGCGGAGCCAGCAGAGCCAGTGGAGGCCAAGTCAGTGGAGCCAGCGGAGCCAGCAGAGCTAGTGGAGCCCAAGTCAGTGGAGCCAGCAGAGCCAGCAGAGCCAGTGGAGCCCAAGTCAGTGGAGCCAGCAGAGCCAGCAGAGCTAGTGGAGCCCGAGTCAGTGGAGCCAGCAGAGCCAGTGGAGCCAGTGGAGCCCAAGTCAGTGGAGCCAGCGGAGCCAGCAGAGCCAGTGGAGCCCAAGTCAGTGGAGCCAGCAGAGCCAGCAGAGCCAGTGGAGCCCAAGTCAGTGGAGCCAGCAGAGCCAGCAGAGCCAGTGGAGCCCAAGTCAATGGAGCCAGCAGAGCCAGTGGACCCCAAGTCAGTGGAGCCAGCAGAGCCAGCAGAGCCAGTGGAGCCCAAGTCAGTGGAGCCAGCAGAGCCAGCAGAGCCAGTGGAGCCCAAGTCAGTGGAG
Source organism: Polyodon spathula (assembly GCF_017654505.1). Lineage (NCBI taxonomy): Eukaryota > Metazoa > Chordata > Actinopteri > Acipenseriformes > Polyodontidae > Polyodon > Polyodon spathula. The sequence goes on along the minus strand of NC_054538.1, from coordinate 79,367,518 downwards.
CCAGCAGAGCCAGTGGAGCCCAAGTCAGTGGAGCCAGCAGAGCCAGCAAGCCCCATCGTATCCCACTCAGTGGAGCCACAAGAGCCAGTGGAGCCCAAGTCAGTGGAGCCAGCAGAGCCAGTGGAGCCCAAGTCAGTGGAGCCAGTGGAGCCAGCAGAGCCAGTGGAGCCCAAGTCAGTGGAGCCAGCAGAGCCAGCAGAGCCAGTGGAGCCAGTGGAGCCAGTGGAGCCAGCAGAGCCAGTGGAACCAGCAGAGCCAGTAGAGCCCAAGTCAGTGGAGCCAGCAGAGCCAGCAGAGCCAGTGGAGCCCAAGTCAGTGGAGCCAGCAGAGCCAGCAGAGCCAGTGGAGCCCAAGTCAGTGGAGCCAGCAGAGCCAGCGGAGCCAGCGGAGCCAGCAGAGCCAGTGGAGCCCAAGTCAGTGGAGCCAGCAGAGCCAGCAGAGCTAGTGGAGCCCAAGTCAGTGGAGCCAGCGGAGCCAGCAGAGCTAGTGGAGCCCAAGTCAGTGGAGCCAGCAGAGCCAGTGGAGCCCAAGTCAGTGGAGCCAGCAGAGCCAGCAGAGCCAGTGGAGCCCAAGTCAGTGGAGCCAGCAGAGCCAGCGGAGCCAGTGGAGCCCAAGTCAGTGGAGCCAGCAGAGCCAGCAGTGGAGCCCAAGTCAGTGGAGCCAGCAGAGCCAGTGGAGCCCAAGTCAGCAGAGCCAGCGGAGCCAGCAGAGCCAGTGGAGCCCAAGTCAGTGGAGCCAGCAGAGCCAGCAGAGCCAGTGGAGCCCAAGTCAGTGGAGCCAGCAGAGCCAGTGGAGCCCAAGTCAGTGGAGCCAGCGGAGCCAGCAGAGCCAGTGGAGCCCAAGTCAGCGGAGCCAGCGGAGCCAGCAGAGCCAGTGGAGCCCAAGTCAGTGGAGCCAGCAGAGCCAGTAGAGCCAGTGGAGCCCAAGTCAGTGGAGCCAGCAGAGCCAGTGGAGCCCAGTGGAGCCAGTGGAGCCAGCAGAGCCAGTGGAACCAGCAGAGCGTAGTGGAGCCCAAGTCAGTGGAGCCAGCAGAGCCAGCAGAGCCAGTGGAGCCCAAGTCAGTGGAGCCAGCAGAGCCAGTGGAGCCCAAGTCAGTGGAGCCAGCGGAGCCAGCAGAGCCAGTGGAACCAGCAGAGCCAGTGGAGCCCAAGTCAGCAGAGCCAGGAGAGCCAGCAGTGCCAGTGGAGCCAGCAGAGCCAGCGGAGCCAGCAGAGCCAGTGGAGCCCAAGTCAGTGGAGCCAGCAGAGCCAGCAGAGCCAGTGGAGCCCAAGTCAGTGGAGCCAGCAGAGCCAGCAGAGCCAGTGGAACCAGCAGAGCCAGTGGAGCCCAAGTCAGCAGAGCCAGGAGAGCCAGCAGCGCCAGGAGAGCCAGCAGAGCCAGTGGAGCCAGCAGAGCCAGTGGAGCCAGCAGAGCCAGTGGAGCCCAAGCCAGTGGAACCAGCAGAGCCAGTGGAGCCCAAGTCAGTGGAACCAGTGGAGCCAGCAGAGCCAGCAGAGCCCAAGTCAGTGGAGCCAGCAGAGCCAGAGTCGGCAGAGCCTGAAACCGAGTCAGTCATGCCTGAAGCCGAGTCAGTCGTGCCTGAAGCCGAGTCAACACCGCAACATAAAAGACACAGACAAGCGCAAACAGCCTCAGGGCAAGAGGCTGGAGAAAGCGACAAAGCGTTTGAAATAGTAGAGAAAAAAAACAAAAACAAAAATAAATGGTGCCAACTTGCCCAGGGGGAAGAAAGCAGTTCAGAACTGCCCCAGTGTGACTACGAGACAGGGAGTAAGACAGGGGGCACAGAGGCTGAAGCTGTGGCTGTGGAGAGAGGCTTGGCTGCTGAAAAAGACGGGGCAGACGGCGAGGAGCATGAGGGCATGTAAAAGTCGGATCAGGGATCTTTGATTCCTCATTAATCTCGGATGCCCCTGACAGCCAACCCATCAGGAAAAAACTATATACATTGCAGTATATTAACAACTTTCTTGACAGTACCAAAGGTAAGAGGGGAGTGGACATTGAAAGTTTTTTTCCCTGATTGCGCATGTTTTCTCCAGGAAATCCACGCTTGAGGAGCTAGATCAGAAGAAGAGATACCGTTTAAAAAAAGTAGCAGACAGTAAATAAAATGATGATACGATCAAAAACATTATTTTAAAATTGATTTTTTTAATACAACATTTTTTTTAGTTTAGTTTTTTAATGTTTGTTTTAACTTGGTCTATTTTTATTTCTTTTAACGTTAATGGTTATAGTCTTTTTAAAGAGCACAGTTATTTGATTTTTTAAAGCAGAAAAGGGCTGGGGTTGTGATGTTGCAGGAGACGCACATTGAGCAGGAGAACGAGGCGGTCTGGCTGTCAGAGTGGGGAGGTCAGTGTGTGTTTAGTCATGGCTCCAGCACCAGCGCGGGAGTAGCGGTGCTTTTTAAATCAGACCTGGGTGTCAGTGTAAAGCAAGTAGAAGAGATTAAAAAAAGGCGGCTTTTAAAAGTACAGACACAAATAGCTGGTTTTAACTTTACTTTTATAAATATTTATGGACCAAATACAGGAAGAGAAAGAACTGTATTTTTTAAAAAGTTGTCAAACCATTTTAAAATGTAATAATAATGATGTATTAGTGGTTGCACTATATATTTTACAAAGGACAGGAATACTGAGGAGCCACATCCTCAATCCTCCAGAGAGCTGACTGCAGTATCCAGTGATCTGGTTGACGTATGGAGATGTGTGCACCCTCATGGCCGACAGTACACCTGGTTCCAGTCTCACAATAATTACACATCTAGAGCATGACTGAACCAGCTTTATTTATTCTGTTGTCACCTCAATTTTTTGTAGGGGCAAGTATCATTCCCAGTAGTCTATCGGACCACCACTGCCTGCTAGTTAATGTACTTATTCCAACCGAAGGGCACAAATCTTCTTATTGGTATTTTAACATTCAATTATTAAAAGACTGCAAATTTGGAAATATTTTAAAGAGTTTGGAAAGACTGGGAAAAAATAAATGAAGAGTTACCAAGATTTAAGGCAGTGGTGGGACATTGGGAAAAAACATGGACCCCAGCAAGAGAGCAGGGACCTGCAGTGGAGGATCCTGCACTGAGCTGTGTCTACAGGCAGGCTCCTCCTCAGAATGGACCCCAGCAGGAGAGCAGGGACCTGCAGTGGAGGATCCTGCACTGAGCTGTGTCTACAGGCAGGCTCCTCCTCAGAATGGACCCCCAGCAAGAGAGCAGGGACCTGCAGTGGAGGATCCTGCACTGAGCTGTCACTCTTTCACCTCCTGCAGAGGCTCTTGCAAGCACTTGGGTGACTTTCAGCAAGGATATTTTTATTTTTGGGTTCCCCTATAGTTTCAAAACAAGGAATAGGAGTGTTTTAATTAATTTTATTTTAGGGCAGGCAAAATTGACCATTTTAAAATCCAGGAAAAATAAAATTTTAGAGGCAGGGCTAACAGATGTTGTCAGACTTTTTCGTATTTTAGTAGTTAGCCAGGTAATAGTGGATTGGAATTATTTTTAAATAGTTAAATAGGTGGTGTGTGGAAGATGCCTTGTGCTCATTGATTGAGGAGGGAGAGCTGCTGTTTATCTTCTAGTTTTAATTTATATTTGGTTTTAATTTTTTACTGTGTTTTTATTACTTTGGCATTGTTACAGGAAAAACACTGTTTAGATTTGTTTTTAATATAGTTTTTTTTATTTGTTTTTTTGTGTTTTATTTACATTTTATGATCCTTTTATTTGGTTAAAAACTGCTTTTAAAGTAGAACATGATGTTTTTTAGGATTTTATGCTGTTGCGCTGGAGAGGTTTCGATTGATCCCTGGAGCCAGTAAGTATCTTAATTGTGTTGCGTTTTACCTTGTTGTTATTAAATGGATTTTAATTACAATGATTTAATAAAGGATCTTTAAAGTCAAAAGTCTCTCTCTCTCTCTCTCTCTCTCTCTCTCTCTCTCTCTCTCTCTCTCTCTCTCTCTCTCTCTCTCTCTCTGCTCTCTCTCTCTCCTGAGCTTTGTTAAAGTGGAAGGAATTTGGATTAAAAAAAAAAAGAAATGTCAGCCAAACTCAACAGGTCTACTGCTGGGCGATAGAGTCCCTCCTTCAGTCAGAAGAATGAGTTCTTTATGCTGCCGCCCCCGCGCTGTGTGCTGAGCGGGAGTGTTCTTAGACAAAGTGGCTATAAGTCTGTCAGTCTCCTTGTCCAGCCGCTGATACCCCAGGAAATGACCACACTTGTTATGAGCGCAACACGGCCCAGGCTGCCAGCTTTCTGTGCACAGGCTCTCAACCCCACACCTTCCAATGCATTTTAATATATCTGCCTGTTGGCAGCGATCCTGTATTTCAAACTTCAAGCAGAAGGAGTTCTGACTTTCTTCAGGATTCATCAATGAAAGACACTAGCTTTTTTTAAAATCATGACAAGGATCTTTGGGTAAACAAATTGGGACTCTCTCCCATTAGGATCACCTGCAAGTACAACGCATGTGTCCAAGTGCATCTGCAACGATAAGCACATGTCTTCATCTGCATGTGACTGTGTGTAGAAGTGTTGCCTCTGCATGTGACTGTGTGTAGAAGTGTTGCCTCTGCATGTGACTGTGTGTAGAAGTGTTGCCTCTGCATGTGACTGTGTGTAGAAGTGTTGCCACTGCATGTGACTGTGTGTAGAAGTGTTGCCACTGCATGTGACTGTGTGTAGAAGTGTTGCCACTGCATGTGACTGTGTGTAGAAGTGTTGCCTCTGCATGTGACTGTGTGTAGAAGTGTTGCCTCTGCATGTGACTGTGTGTAGAAGTGTTGCCTCTGCATGTGACTGTGTGTAGAAGTGTTGCCACTGCATGTGTCTGTGCGTCACATTCTCCCTTGGGGCTCTCATCGGGGCCTCAAACTGAAGCAGGGCAGGGATTCTCAAACTGGGTTCTGTCCTCCCACAGAGCGAGCTTGAAAACAGAGCAGCAAGAGCTTCAAATACAAGCAGGAACAACATAAAGAGACCCAAAGATTGAACCAGATAGGGCTGACATGTTAATATTGAACAAAACTGCTTGTTACCTCTGGAAATGTTCAGCTTGCCAGCTAAAATTAGAGATTGGGGTCTCATGATAATAAGTCCTTCAGATGTCTAGCTGTTAAATCTGAATTTGAAATAAAGTCTTTTCATACGGAGCACCTGGAAGAAATACGTTGCCAAGTAATGTGAAGAATGCCAAGGCTAGAACTGAATTCAAATCACTTACAATGCGATCACTTGTTAAACCACGTAATTGTTTTCCATGATATAAGATAATTACTTGTTACTTGTGTTGTGGAGGTAAGAGTGACTGGATTGGACATTTCGTGTTTCTCCAAAGCTTCACTGGGGTCTGGGGGGACTGTCACACACTACATCACAAAGCCTGAGATCATCGCAACACAATACCATTACACACAAGAGCTTCACTGGGGTCTGGGGGGACTACCACACACTACATTACAAACCCTGAGATCATCGCAACATGATACCATTGCACACAAAAGCTTCACTGGGATCTGGGGGGGACTGCCACACACTACATCACAAACACTGAGATCATCGCAACACGATACCATTACACACAAGAGCTTCACTGGGGTCTGGGGGGGACTGCCACACACTACATCACAAACACTGAGATCATCGCAACACGATACCATTACACACAAGAGCTTCACTGGGGTCTGGGGGGACTGCCACACACTACATCACAAACACTGAGATCATCGCAACACAATACCATTACACACAAGAGCTTCACTGGGGTCTGGGGGGACTGCCACACACTACATCACAAACACTGAGATCATCGCAACACAATACCATTACACACAAGAGCTTCACTGGGGTCTGGGGGGACTGCCACACACTACATCACAAACCCTATGATCATCGCAACACAATACCATTACACACAAGAGCTTCATTGGGGTCTGGGGGGGACTGCCATACACTACATCACAAACCCTGAGATCATTGCAACACAATACCATTACACACAAGAGCTTCATTGGGGTCTGGGGGGACTGCCACACACTACATCACAAACCCTGAGATCATCGCAACACAATACCATTACACACAAGAGCTTCACTGGGGTCTGGGGGGACTGACACACACTACATCACAAACCCTGAGATCATCGCAACACAATACCATTACACACAAGAGCTTCACTGGGGTCTGGGGGGACTGCCACACACTACATCACAAACCCTGAGATCATCGCAACACAATACCATTACACACAAGAGCTTCACTGGGGTCTGGGGGGGACTGCCACACACTACATCACAAACCCTGAGATCATCGCAACACAATACCATTACACACAAGAGCTTCATTGGGGTCTGGGGGGGACTGCCATACACTACATCACAAACCCTGAGATCATCGCAACACAATACCATTACACACAAGAGCTTCACTGGGGTCTGGGGGGGACTGCCACACACTACATCACAAACCCTGAGATCATCGCAACACAATACCATTACACACAAGAGCTTCATTGGGGTCTGGGGGGGACTGCCACACACTACATCACAAACCCTGAGATCATCGCAACACAATACCATTACACACAAGAGCTTCACTGGGGTCTGGGGGGGACTGCCACACACTACATCACAAACCCTGAGATCATCGCAACACAATACCATTACACACAAGAGCTTCACTGGGGTCTGGGGGGGACTGCCACACACTACATCACAAACCCTGAGAGCATCGCAACACAATACCATTACACACAAGAGCTTCATTGGGGTCTGGGGGGGACTGCCATACACTACATCACAAACCCTGAGATTATCGCAACACGATACCATTACACACAAGAGCTTCACTGGGGTCTGGGGGGGACTGCCACACACTACATCACAAACCCTGAGATCATCGCAACACTATACCATTACACACAAGAGCTTCACTGGGGTCTGGGGGGGACTGCCACACACTACATCACAAACACTGAGATCATCGCAACACAATACCATTACACACAAGAGCTTCACTGGGGTCTGGGGGGGACTGCCACACACTACATCACAAACCCTGAGATCATCGCAACACTATACCATTACACACAAGAGCTTCACTGGGGTCTGGGGGGGACTGACACACACTACATCACAAACCCTGAGATCATCGCAACACTATACCATTACACACAAGAGCTTCACTGGGGTCTGGGGGGGACTGCCACACACTACATCACAAACCCTGAGATCATTGCAACACAATACCATTACACACAAGAGCTTCACTGGGGTCTGGGGGGACTGCCACACACTACATCACAAACCCTGAGATCATCGCAACACAATACCATTACACACAAGAGCTTCACTGGGGTCTGGGGGGACTGCCACACACTACATCACAAACCCTGAGATCATCGCAACACTATACCATTACACACAAGAGCTTCACTGGGGTCTGGGGGGACTGCCACACACTACATCACAAACCCTGAGATCATCGCAACACAATACCATTACACACAAGAGCTTCACTGGGGTCTGGGGGGGACTGCCACACACTACATCACAAACCCTGAGATCATCGCAACACAATACCATTACACACAAGAGCTTCACTGGGGTCTGGGGGGACTGCCACACACTACATCACAAACACTGAGATCATCGCAACACAATACCATTACACACAAGAGCTTCACTGGGGTCTGGGGGGGACTGCCACACACTACATCACAAACCCTGAGATCATCGCAACACAATACCATTACACACAAGAGCTTCACTGGGGTCTGGGGGGACTGCCACACACTACATCACAAACACTGAGATCATCGCAACACTATACCATTACACACAAGAGCTTCACTGGGGTCTGGGGGGACTGACACACACTACATCACAAACACTGAGATCATCGCAACACAATACCATTACACACAAGAGCTTCACTGGGGTCTGGGGGGACTGCCACACACTACATCACAAACCCTGAGAGCATCGCAACACAATACCATTACACACAAGAGCTTCATTGGGGTCTGGGGGGACTGCCACACACTACATCACAAACCCTGAGATCATCACAACACTATACCATTACACACAAGAGCTTCACTGGGGTCTGGGGGGACTGACACACACTACATCACAAACCCTGAGATCATCACAACACTATACCATTACACACAAGAGCTTCACTGGGGTCTGGGGGGACTGACACACACTACATCACAAACCCTGAGATCATCACAACACGATACCATTACACACAAGAGCTTCACTGGGGTCTGGGGGGACTGACACACACTACATCACAAACCCTGAGATCATCGCAACACTATACCATTACACACAAGAGCTTCACTGGGGTCTGGGGGGACTGACACACACTACATCACAAACCCTGAGATCATCGCAACATGATACCATTACACACAAGAGCTTCACTGGGGTCTGTGAATATCATGAGGGCAGATGTAATGCTGTGAATATCATGAAGGCAGATGTAATGCTGTGAATATCATGAGGGCAGATGTAATGCTGTGAATATTATGAAGGCAGATGTAATGCTGTGAATATCATGACGGCAGATGTAATGCTGTGAATTTCATGAATGCAGATGTAATGTGAATATCATGAAGGCAGATGTAATGCTGTGAATTTCATGAAGGCAGATGTAATGCTGTGAATATCATGAAGGCTGATGTAATGCTGTGAATATCATGAAGGCAGATGTAATGAGTGAATATCATGAAGGCAGATGTAATGCTGTGAATATCATGAAGGCAGATGTAATGAGTGAATATCATGAATGCAGATGTAATGCTGTGAATATCATGAAGGCAGATGTAATGCTGTGAATATCATGAAGGCAAATGTAATGCTGTCTATATCATGAAGGCAGATGTAATGCTGTGAATTTCATGAATGCAGATGTAGTGCTGTGAATATCATGAAGGCAGATGTAATGCTGTGAATATCATGAAAGCAGATGTAATGCTGTGAATATCATGAAGGCAGATGTAATGCTGTGAATATCATGAAGGCAGATGTAATGAGTGAATATCATGAAGGCAGATGTAATGCTGTGAATTTTATGAATGCAGATGTAATGCTGTAAATATCATGAATGCAGATGTAATGCTGTGAATATCATGAAGGCAGATGTAATGCTGTGAATATCATGAAGGCAGATGTAATGCTGTGAATATCATTAAGGCAGATGTAATGCTGTGAATATCATGAAGGCAGATGTAATGCTGTGAATATCATGAAGGCAGATGTAATGCTGCCCAGGGGTAATTCAGATTTTCTGGGTCACAAATCCTGCCAGGTTTGTAAATAGATGCTTAAAAAATTGCTTAAAATATGATTATAATACATTAAAACAAGCAATGACATCCATACATTTGGACACCTCACCAGGATATGAGTAATGCTTACCTATAGCTTTAATACACACAAGCATTATAAATATAGAACTATTAAAATGCTTTACGACAATCTTTATCGATGACTTTGACAATGGCTTTATATTAACCTGAGCTGAACCGAACTGTTGTCTATTTTCTTTCGATTTGCGAAACACCGCTGTGTTCTTTCAGGAGCTTCCATCCAGGCTGCAATACAAACCAGCACAAAATGAGTGGCTGTTTTAAATCAATACAGTGCGGCTAGCACTCAGTAACAGTAATTGTTAAAAGATAGATGCTTGCTTTGACAGCAAGCATTCATTTTTATTACCAGCTGTGTATCATATTACAGCAGCCATGCACTGTCCCACCTCTTCCATAACATGGTTTATTTCTCACCAAGCACAAGCCGTGATCTTAAGGTGTGCCGTGCTGTTGATATGATCTACGCACTCCAAGCTGGGACAGGAATGTGTCAGGAATTATCATAGCCTGGAAAAGACCAGCACTCTTATCCAGGGCCCCAAGGCAACTCTTTTGTGAGCTGTCTGGGGAGGAACCACCAGGTACATAACCATCCATCTGGTCCTCTGGTGGACTGTCAGCTCAGTATGCTTCTGTTCTACTCTGGCAGACAGAACCACTCCTGGTGTGACTCTCAGCTCAGTATGCCTCTCAGTTATATTCTGGCAGGGCAGAATCACTCCTGGTGTGACTCTCAGCTCAGTATGCCTCTGTTCTATTCTGGCAGGGCAGAACCACTGCTGGTGTGACTCTCAGCTCAGTATGCTTCTGTTCTATTCTGGCAGGGCAGAACCACTCCTGGTGTGTCTCTCAGCTGAGTATGCCTCTGTTCTATTCTGGCAGACAGAACCACTCCTGGTGTGACTCTCAGCTCAATATGTTTCTGTTCTATTCTGGCAGGCAGAACCACTGCTGGTGTGACTCTCAGCTCAGTATGCCTCTCAGTGATATTCTGGCAGGGCAGAATCACTCCTGGTGTGACTCTCAGCTCAGTATGCCTCTGTTCTATTCTGGCAGGGCAGAACCACTCCTGGTGTGACTCTCAGCTGAGTATGCCTCTGTTCTATTCTAGCAGGGCAGAACCACTCCTGGTGTGACTCTCAGCTCAGTATGCCTCTGTTCTATTCTGGCAGGCAGAACCACTCCTGGTGTGACTCTCAGCTCAGTATGCTTCTGTTCTATTCTGGCAGACAGAACCACTTCTGGTGTGACTCTCAGCTCAGTATGCCTCTGTTCTATTCTGGCAGGCAGAACCACTCCTGGTGTGACTCTCAGCTCAGTATGCCTCTGTTCTATTCTGGCAGGCAGAATCACTCCTGGTGGATTCTCAGCTCGGAATGTCGTTGGGCAGCTGTTCCAACTGAGCCTTAAAGGGGGCCGGATTCAACCTCTCTCTGTGCTGGCGAAGGTCGCAGTTCACGCTGAACCCCTGAGTGACAGACAGAGCATTAAACACTGGGGATGCACTTGGCCTACGACAGGAAACTAACAGACCAAAATACAGTATAAAATAATATAATATGAAGGTTCATTTCTGGAAAGACTGAAAAACAATAAACAATGATCTCTGAGCCTTTATGCGCTCTTAGTAAGAGCCGTGCAGAAGCTAAGATCTCTCCAGGGCTCACAAGGACTTGTAACAGTAATTGAGTGAAATAGAAAATACTTTCAGGACAGACTATACTTGGTAGAAGACGTAGGTCCTGGCCTTATCTTAAACAATGTTACCGTCCTCCACAGAGCGCCAGCTCGGGAGCTGGTGGCACACTCCATTCGTCACCTGCAGAAGAGGAATCTATATTTCACCTTTCTTTTCCTCTAGATCTGCAAGTACTTTATTTTGCCTCCTCTCTGTTTTCCCAAAGTCGTTTGTTTTTACTGGAGACAAATTTTCCTCAATTGACGCAATTCTATTGATTAAATAATGGCCTTCTTCCTCACTTAAGGGCAATTTGGCTCACCCGCTGCTTGACATGCCAACACCAGAAGAGCGGAGCGAGTGAGCTGCGCGCCTTGTGCAGGTCAGCTAACAGACAGGTTGTCAGCTCCCCATGCTGGGGCCTAATCGCTCAGCCTAATTTCGTTGGGATTTTTTGAAAGCGCTTCAGATCCTTGTGCTTGAAGTCTGGCTAGAGTCATGACAGTGATGGGATAATGGTGGGCAGGTCAGCCAAATGGCAACACGCAGGTGCCTGTAGACAGGACTGAGCCCACAGCAGCCTTCACACTCCACACAGGGCACCATTGTCTGCATTGAAACAAATACTTTTTACAACGTTAAACTTTTTGTTTACTATGTTAGGTGGACTGTAACATCTGTACCTGATACATATCTTACATACACTGTGTACATACAGGGATACACTACCCTCAAACAGGTACTGGGACCCTGTGTCAGTACAGCACCAGAGCTTGCTGAGTGTGTTGTACACTTTCCGTTTTTTTCAGCGGATGCAGCTGAGAGTTCTCTGTTTGAGTTTCAATGCAGAGATTGGGAGGGGTCTTCACTAGCCACACAAGCTTCAGCAGTGAAACTCAGGGCCCTGGGGAGCTGCGCCCTCTTCTGCCCTCTCAAACCCCTGGTTTCAGAGACTTAAATCCAACACCAGAAAAACAACAAGCAGATATGCTGGCCGCTGTGAGGCGGCCCAAAGAAAAGCGCAGTAAAGCTGAGGAAGGAATTCCACAAGCCTGCTCCGGCGACCTTGACTACCAGCTTGTAAAAATAAATCACACATCTGTTTCCAATGAAGCCCTGACACATCAATGGTTTTATGCCTGTTATGAATTTCTTGTAATGTAACTTTTTTTTACTTAAAATGAGAAAGTACATTCTCCCAAAGCTGTGCAAGTTCCGGGGGTTTCCAGCCACCCTGTGCTTGGCTTGTTGCTCCGCAATGGCAGCCAACCTCCCCCGCTTTACAGGATCTGCTCCTGCTGCCCAGGCACAGCCTGAGGAAGCTCAGTGTTCATCAGTGCTGGTTGAACTCAACCAGACTATGATGATACAATGCTCTGTCTGGTTTTTTTTTGAGGAAGCTCAGAGTGAAGAACCTCAGTGTGAGGAAGCTCAGTGTGAGGAAGCTCAGTGTTCATCAGCACTGGCTGAACTCAAACTGCAGGTAAATAAACAGAACAGCCCCCAGGACTGCAGGTAAATAAACAGAACAGCCCCCAGGACTGCAGGTAAATAAACAGAACAGCCCCCAGGACTGCAGGTAAGTCAACAGTGGATATTGATGAGGCAGCCTCAATAAAGTGCCTCAGAAAACCATGACTGTGAAATGGAGGGAAAGCTGCAGTGGGAATGAAATTTTCTACCCAAACCTGCCTGCACTAACAAGCATCCTTCTTATTATATGGCAGTGTTCCTCAAAACTCACTTAGAGACCATCTCTTCTGAGTGGAGTGGAGTGGAGTGGGGTGGAGTTCTGCCATCCATCAAATTAGCTGATTGTTCTCTATCCTGAGTGTTTCACAGTAGACTCATCATATTAGCTGATTGTTCTCAATCCTGAGTGTTTCACATTAGAGTCCTTATAGTGGATTTGTTTGCAGTCATTAATGAGCCTGGTGTTTGTACAGTCATTAATGATCCTGGTGTTTGCAGTCATTACTGAGCCTGGTGTTTGCACAGTCATTAATGAGCCTGGTGTTTGCACAGTCATTAATGATCCTGGTGTTTGTACAGTCATTAATGATCCTGGTGTTTGCACAGTCATTAATGATCCTGGTGTTTGCACAGTCATTAATGATCCTGGTGTTTGCACAGTCATTAATGATCCTGGTGTTTGCACAGTCATTAATGATCCTGGTGTTTGTACAGTCATTAATGAGCCTGGTGTTTGCACAGTCATTAATGAGCCTGGTGTTTGCACAGTCATTAATGATCCTGGTGTTTGCACAGTCATTAATGATCCTGGTGTTTGCACAGTCATTAATGATCCTGGTGTTTGCACAGTCATTAATGATCCTGGTGTTTGCACAGTCATTAATGATCCTGGTGTTTGCACAGTCATTAATGATCCTGGTGTTTGCACAGTCATTAATGATCCTGGTGTTTGCACAGTGATTAATGATCCTGGTGTTTGTACAGTCATTAATGAGCCTGGTGTTTGCACAGTCATTAATGAGCCTGGTGTTTGCACAGTCATTAATGATCCTGGTGTTTGTACAGTCATTAATGAGCCTGGTGTTTGCACAGTCATTAATGAGCCTGGTGTTTGCACAGTCATTAATGATCCTGGTGTTTACATAGTCATTAATGATCCTGGTGTTTGTACAGTCATTAATCAGACTGGTGTTTGCACAATCATTAATGAGCCTGGTGTTTGCAGTCATTAATGAGCCTGGTGTTTACGCAGTCATTAATGATCCTGGTGTTTGCACAGTCATTAATGAGCCTGGTGTTTGCACAGTCATTAATGAGCCTGGTGTTTGCACAGTCATTAATGAGCCTGGTGTTTGCACAGTCATTAATGAGCCTGGTGTTTGCACAGTCATTAATGAATCTGGTGTTTGCACAGTCATTAATGATCCTGGTGTTTGTACAGTCATTAATCAGCCTGGTGTTTGCACAGTCATTAATGAGCCTGGTGTTTGCATAGTCATTAATGAGCCTGGTGTTTGCATAGTCATTAATGAGCCTGGTGTTTGTACAGTCATTAATGATCCTGGTGTTTGCACAGTCATTAATGATCCTGGTGTTTGCACAGTCATTAATGAGCCTGGTGTTTGCACAGTCATTAATGAGCCTGGTGTTTGCACAGTCATTAATGAGCCTGGTGTTTGCACAGTCATTAATGAGCCTGGTGTTTGCACAGTCATTAATGAGCCTGGTGTTTGCACAGTCATTAATGAGCCTGGTGTTTGCACAGTCATTAATGAGCCTGGTGTTTGCACAGTCATTAATGATCCTGGTGTTTGCACAGTCATTAATGATCCTGGTGTTTGCACAGTCATTAATGAGCCTGGTGTTTGCATAGTCATTAATGATCCTGGTGTTTGCATAGTCATTAATGATCCTGGTGTTTGCACAGTCATTAATGATCCTGGTGTTTGTACAGTCATTAATGAGCCTGGTGTTTGCACAGTCATTAATGATCCTGGTGTTTGCACAGTCATTAATGAGCCTGGTGTTTGCACAGTCATTAATGATCCTGGTGTTTGCACAGTCATTAATGAGCCTGGTGTTTGCACAGTCATTAATGATCCTGGTGTTTGCACAGTCATTAATGATCCTGGTGTTTGTACAGTCATTAATGATCCTGGTGTTTGCACAGTCATTAATGAGCCTGGTGTTTGCACAGTCATTAATGATCCTGGTGTTTGCACAGTCATTAATGATCCTGGTGTTTGCACAGTCATTAATGATCCTGGTGTTTGCACAGTCATTAATGATCCTGGTGTTTGCACAGTCATTAATGAGCCTGGTGTTTGCACAGTCATTAATGATCCTGGTGTTTGCATAGTCATTAATGATCCTGGTGTTTGCACAGTCATTAATGAGCCTGGTGTTTGCACAGTCATTAATGATCCTGGTGTTTGCACAGTCATTAATGATCCTGGTGTTTGCACAGTCATTAATGATCCTGGTGTTTGCACAGTCATTAATGAGCCTGGTGTTTGCACAGTCATTAATGATCCTGGTGTTTGCACAGTCATTAATGAGCCTGGTGTTTGCACAGTCATTAATGATCCTGGTGTTTGCACAGTCATTAATGATCCTGGTGTTTGTACAGTCATTAATGATCCTGGTGTTTGCACAGTCATTAATGATCCTGGTGTTTGCACAGTCATTAATGATCCTGGTGTTTGCACAGTCATTAATGATCCTGGTGTTTGCACAGTCATTAATGATCCTGGTGTTTGCACAGTCATTAATGATCCTGGTGTTTGCACAGTCATTAATGATCCTGGTGTTTGTACAGTCATTAATGATCCTGGTGTTTGTACAGTCATTAATGAGCCTGGTGTTTGCACAGTCATTAATGAATCTCGTGTTTGTACAGTCATTAATGATCCTGGTGTTTGCACAGTCATTAATGATCCTGGTGTTTGCACAGTCATTAATGATCCTGGTGTTTGCACAGTCATTAATGAACCTGGTGTTTGTACAGTCATTAATGAGCCTGGTGTTTGCACAGTTATTAATGAAGTATGGAGCGGTACCTTCCTCATGGACAGGTTACTTACCAGCACTGTTTGTGCTGTTGCTAATGAGACATACACTAAAATGAAGGTGGTTTAAACTAAACTATAGACTTGCCGGTATTCAACACGTTTGAGCTCTAGATACACAGGTACCTAAACCTTCACACTCACACACATGACAAAACTGAGGTCCATCTATGTAGTGTCTGCACTGCAGATGAATTGCTCACTGAGTGAGTAAGAGCACTTCACACTGTAGTCTCCATTTAAACTGTGGGGATTGTACAAACTGTGCCTTAAAGACTTCATGGGCTGCCTCTGATGCTCTCTAGTGTATAATAAAGACTTCATGGGCTGCATCATAATAAACCTGGTTAACACAATCAGGATTATATAAATTACTCACCGCTGGTAAATTGTTAATCATTTCACGTGGAAGGTAAAATATTAGCACTTCAGATCACAGCGCATGTATAGTAACTGTGTAATTACCTATCGTTCCTGCATGGTAACTACATTGTAATAATCATGTGAACAACTGCATTTTACCTGAATTAAATACATGTTAACAGGCCTTAGACATGTATTCCATGTAGAATATTAAACCATTGATAGTTACTCAGTTATTAACATAGAATTAAGTTGTTGAGCCAATGATAGTTACTCAGTTATTATTATGGAATTACATGGTTACCTATGCCCTGTAATCCAAAGTAGGACCAAGAAATCAATTTGTAATCATCTTTAATTTCAATTTTCAAAGATAGGGACCATTGTGTACCAAATGATAGACGTATGGATGAGTGACAGGCAGGCAGAATCAGGAGAATCATCGACGGATTGATGAGAGGCAGGCAGATACAGGAGAATGATTGACGGATTGAGGAGAGGCAGGCAAATACAGGAGAATCATTGATGGACTGCTGAGTGACAGGCAGGCAGAAAAAGGAGAACGATTGATGAGAGACAGGCAGATACAGAAGAATGTCATTTTAATTTGACATGTTCTTCACTGAAGTGTCTGTACAGCAGCTGTATGCACTGTCTTTGGGTTATAGGGTTATTTTTACATGGCAATATACGAGAGGAAAGCAATAATAAAAATGAAGGGGAGTATAAGGAAACAGATAACAAAGAATCACAATACTTTGTTTCCATCCTCGCGGGTCTATCAGAATGCTATGTTTCCATCCTCGCTGGTCTATCACAATCCTTTGTTTCCATCCTCACTAGTGTATCACAATGCTGTGTTTCCATCCTCGCTGATGTATCACAATCCTTTGGTGTTTCCATCGTCGCTGGTCTATCACAATGCTGTGTTTCCATCCTCGCAGGTGTATCACAATGCTGTCTTTCCATCCTCGCTGGTGTATCACAAAGCTGTGGTGTTTCCATCCTCGCTGGTGTATCACAATGCTGTGTTTCCATCCTCGCTGGTGTATCACAATGCTGTGTTTCCATCCTCGCTGGTGTATCACAATGCTGTGTTTCCATCCTCTGGTGTATCACGCTGGTGTATCACAATGTTTTCATCCTCGCTGGTGTTCACAATGCTGTTTTGTTTTCATCCTCGCTGGTGTATCACAATGCTGTGTTTCCATCCTCGCTGGTGTATCCTCTGTGTTTCCATCCTCGCTGGTGTATCACAATGCTGTGTTTCCATCCTCGCTGGTCTATCACAATGCTATGTTTCCATCCTCGCTGGTGTATCACAATGCTATGTTTCCATCCTCGCTGGTGTATCACAATGCTGTGTTTCCATCCTCGCTGGTGTATCACAATGCTGTGTTTCCATCCTCGCTGGTCTATCACAATGCTGTGTTTCCATCCTCAGGTCATAGTGTTACGACACAAAGTCGTAGGTTTCCCCCCACATGGTGTTACATCACAATGCGTAGTTCACGACTTTCCCATCCTCGCTGGTCTATTCACAAGGCTATGGCATCCTCACATGGTGGGTACTGATAGAGTGTGCGATTGCTGTGTTTCCATCCTCGCTGGTGTATCACAATGCTGTGTTTCCATCCTCGCTGGTGTATCACAATGCTGTGTTTCCATCCTCGCTGGTGTATCACAATGCTGTGTTTCCATCCTCGCTGGTGTATCACAATGCTGTGTTTCCATCCTCGCTGGTGTATCACAATGCTGTGTTTCCATCCTCGCTGGTGTATCACAATGCTGTGTTTCCATCCTCGCTGGTGTATCACAATGCTGTGTTTCCATCCTGCTGGTGTATCACAATGCTGTGTTTCCATCCTCGCTGGTGTATCACAATGCTGTGTTTCCATCCTCGCTGGTGTATCACAATGCTGTGTTTCCATCCTCGCTGGTGTATCACAATGCTGTGTTTCCATCCTCGCTGGTGTATCACAATGCTGTGTTTCCATCCTCGCTGGTGTATCACAATGCTGTGTTTCCATCCTCGCTGGTGTATCACAATGCTGTGTTTCCATCCTCGCTGGTGTATCACAATGCTGTGTTTCCATCCTCGCTGGTGTATCACAATGCTGTGTTTCCATCCTCGCTGGTCTATCACAATGCTGTGTTTCCATCCTCTCTGGTGTATCACAATGCTGTGTTTCCATCCTCGCTGGTGTATCACAATGCTGTGTTGTTTTCATCCTCGCTGGTGTATCACAATGCTGTGTTTCCATCCTCGCTGGTCTATCACAATGCTGTGTTTCCATCCTCGCTGGTGTATCACAATGCTGTGTTTCCATCCTCGCTGGTGTATCACAATGCTGTGTTTCCATCCTCGCTGGTGTATCACAATGCTGTGTTTCCATCCTCGCTGGTGTACCACAATGCTGTGTTTCCATCCTCGCTGGTGTATCACAATGCTGTGTTTCCATCCTCGCTGGTGTATCACAATGCTGTGTTTCCATCCTCGCTGGTGTATCACAATGCTGTGTTTCCATCCTCGCTGGTGTATCACAATGCTGTGTTCACAATGCTGTGTTTCCATCCTCGCTGGTGTATCACAATGCTGTGTTTCCATCCTCGCTGGTGTATCACAATGCTGTGTTTCCATCCTCGCTGGTGTATCACAATGCTGTGTTTCCATCCTGTGGTGTTCACAATGCTATGTTTCCATCCTCGCTGGTGTATCACAATGCTGTGTTTCCATCCTCGCTGGTGTATCACAATGCTGTGTTTCCATCCTCGCTGGTGTATCACAATGCTGTGTTTCCATCCTCGCTGGTCTATCACAATGCTGTGTTTCCATCCTCGCTGGTGTATCACAATGCTGTGTTTCCATCCTCGCTGGTGTATCACAATGCTGTGTTTCCATCCTCGCTGGTGTATCACAATGCTGTGTTTCCATCCTCGCTGGTGTATCACAATGCTGTTGTTTCCATCCTCGCTGGTGTATCACAATGCTGTGTTTCCATCCTCGCTGGTGTATCACAATGCTGTGTTTCCATCCTCGCTGGTGTATCACAATGCTGTGTTGTTTCCATCCTCGCTGGTGTATCACAATGCTGTGTTTCCATCCTCGCTGGTGTATCACAATGCTGTGTTTCCATCCTCGCTGGTCTGGTGTATCACAATGCTGTGTTTCCATCCTCGCTGGTCTATCACAATGCTGTGTTTCCATCCTCGCTGGTGTATCACAATGCTGTGTTTCCATCCTCGCTGGTGTATCACAATGCTGTTGTTTCCATCCTCGCTGGTGTATCACAATGCTGTGTTTCCATCCTCGCTGGTGTATCACAATGCTGTGTTTCCATCCTCGCTGGTGTATCACAATGCTGTGTTTCCATCCTCGCTGGTGTATCACAATGCTGTGTTTCCATCCTCGCTGGTGTATCACAATGCTGTGTTTCCATCCTCGTGGGTCTATCACAATGCTGTGTTTCCATCCTCTGGTGTATCACAATGCTGTGTTTCCATCCTCGCTGGTGTATCACAATGCTGTGTTTCCATCCTCGCTGGTCTATCACAATGCTGTGTGTTTCCATCCTCGCTGGTGTATCACAATGCTGTGTTTCCATCCTCGCTGGTCTATCACAATGCTGTGTTTCCATCCTCACTAGTGTATCACAATGCTGTGTTTCCATCCTCGCTGGTGTATCACAATGCTTTGGTGTTTCCATCCTCGCTGGTGTATCACAATGCTGTGTTTCCATCCTCGCTGGTGTATCACAATGCTGTGTTTCCATCCTCGCTGGTGTATCACAATGCTGTGTTTCCATCCTCGCTGGTGTATCACAATGCTGTGTTTCCATCCTCGCTGGTGTATCACAATGCTGTGTTTCCATCCTCGCTGGTGTATCACAATGCTGTGTTTCCATCCTCGCTGGTGTATCACAATGCTGTGTTTCCATCCTCGCTGGTGTATCACAATGCTGTGTTTCCATCCTCGTGGGTCTATCACAATCCTCGCTCTCTGGTGTATCACAATGCTGTTGTTTCCATCCTCGCTGGTGTATCACAATGCTGTGTTTCCATCCTCGCTGGTGTATCACAATGCTGTGTTTCCATTCCATCACAATGCTGTGTTTTCAACCTCGCTGGTGTATCACAATGCTGTGTTTCCATCCTCACTAGTGTATCACAATGCTGTGTTTCCATCCTCGCTGGTGTATCACAATGCTGTGTTTCCATCCTCGCTGGTCTATCACAATGCTGTGTTTCCATCCTCGCTGGTGTATCACAATGCTGTGTTTCCATCCTCGCTGGTGTATCACAATGCTGTGTTTCCATCCTCGCTGGTCTATCACAATGCTGTGTTTCCATCCTCGCTGGTGTATCACAATGCTGTGTTTCCATCCTCGCTGGTGTATCACAATGCTGTGTTTCCATCCTCGCTGGTGTATCACAATGCTGTGTTTCCATCCTCGCTGGTGTATCACAATGCTGTGTTTCCATCCTCGCTGGTGTATCACAATGCTGTGTTTCCATCCTCGCTGGTCTATCACAATGCTGTGTTTCCATCCTCGCTGGTGTATCACAATGCTGTGTTTCCATCCTCGCTGGTCTATCACAATGCTGTGTTTCCATCCTCGCTGGTGTATCACAATGCTGTGTTTCCATCCTCGCTGGTGTATCACAATGCTGTGTTTCCATCCTCGCTGGTGTTCACAATGCTGTGTTTCCATCCTCGCTGGTGTATCACAATGCTGTGTTTCCATCCTCGCTGGTGTATCACAATGCTGTGTTTGCCAGTCTATAAATTTAACGACCACAAGTGTGTACGATCACAAAGGCGGTCTATCGCACCATAGCTTGTGTACGACACAAAGGTAGGGTGATCACCAGTAGTGTGTACGCCCATCGCTTTGGGTGGTAGGAGCACCCATGAGTGTTACGACACACAATGTAGGAGCGACCACATAGTGTTACGAAACACATGTTAGGTAGGGATCCGCCCAAGATGTAGTGTTACGCACAATGGTATTGGAGAACCCATATTGTTACGACAAAGTTGTTTTCTCGCCTCACCAGATAGTGTACGACAACTAAAGGTAGGATCCGCCCAGTAGATGTGGTGTTACGACACAAAGGTAGGAGCACCAACATATTGTTACGACACAAATGTGAACCTCGCTGTGTATACGACATAGTGTTTACGACACAAAGTGGTGTTTCGATCACAAGTGCTGGCGACACAGTAGGTGTTACGACCCAAATTGTAGGATAGGACCACATAGTGTTACGACTTACAATACAAGGTAGGACACCCCTCAGCTAGTGTTAATCACCATCCTCGCTGGTGTATCACAATTCTGTGTTTCCATCCTCGCTGGTCTATCACAATGCTGTGTTTCCATCCTCGCTGGTGTATCACAATGCTGTGTTTCCATCCTCGCTGGTGTATCACAATGCTGTGTTTCCATCCTCGCTGGTGTATCACAATGCTGTGTTTCCATCCTCGCTGGTGTATCACAATGCTGTGTTTCCATCCTCGCTGGTCTATCACAATGCTGTGTTTCCATCCTCGCTGGTGTATCACAATGCTGTGTTGTTTCCATCCTCGCTGGTCTATCACAATGCTGTGTTTCCATCCTCGCTGGTCTATCACAATGTTGTGTTGTTTCCATCCTCGCTGGTGTATCACAATGCTGTTTTGTTTTCATCCTCGCTGGTGTATCACAATGCTGTGTTTCCATCCTCGCTGGTGTATCACAATGCTGTGTTTCCATCCTCGCTGGTGTATCACAATGCTGTGTGTTTTCATCCTCGCTGGTCTATCACAATGCTGTGTTTCCATCCTCGCTGGTGTATCACAATGCTGTGTTTTCCACATAGCAAGTTACGACACAAATGTATGTGACAACCACATGGTGTTACATACACAACCAAAGGTAGGACAACAATGTGTTAGAAACCACAAAGGAGGAGCGCCCCAGATATGGTACGACACAAGTAGTAGGGATCCACATAGTGTTACTATCAGACAAAGGTATTGGGAGTGGACACCAATAGTGTTTCGACATCCCAATGAGGAGTTAGTGTAGTGTTACGGCCATACTTGGGTCTAGGAGCACAGTGTGTTACGACCACAAAAGGTAAGGATGACCAGATAGGTGTTGTCGACACAAGGTAGACAGCGACCCAGATAGTGTTACGACACAAAATAGTCACAATGCTGTGTTGTGTTCACAATCTTTGTTGTTTTCATCCTCCTGGTGTATATCGCTGTTGTTTTCATCCTCGCTGGTGTATCACAATGCTGTGTTTCCATCCTCGCTGGTGTATCACAATGCTGTGTTTCCATCCTCGCTGGTGTATCACAATGCTGTGGTGTTTCCATCCTCTCTGGTGTATCACAATGCTGTGTTTCCGCTCGCTGGTCTATCACAATGTTTGTGTTTCCATCCTCGCTGGTGTATCACAATGCTGTGTTTCCATCCTCGCTGGTCTATCACAATGCTGTGTTTCCATCCTCGCTGGTGTATCACAATGCTGTGTTTCCATCCTCGCTGGTGTATCACAATGCTGTGTTTCCATCCTCGCTGGTGTATCACAATGCTGTGTTTCCATCCTCGCTGGTGTATCACAATGCTGTGTTTCCATCCTCGCTGGTGTATCACAATGCTGTGTTTCCATCCTCGCTGGTCTATCACAATGCTGTGTTTCCATCCTCGCTAACACCATGGGGGGGGCCCCCCTATGGTTTCCTATTGTGTTCCTACACGCAAAGGTGTAATCACAATCCACCACATTGCTGTTACGACATCAACAAGGTGATAGGAGCCACAAATAGTAGTCCCTAGTTAACTGTGTTTTCCATCCATCCGCTAGGAATCACAATGCTGTTGTTTCCATCCTCGCTGGTGTATCACAATGCTGTGTTGTTTTCATCCTCGCTGGTGTATCACAATGCTGTGTTTCCATCCTCGCTGGTCTATCACAATGCTGTGTTTCCATCCTCTCTGGTGTATCACAATGCTGTGTTTCCATCCTCTCTGGTGTATCACAATTCCATCCTCGCTGGTGTATCACAATGCTGTGTTTCCATCCTCGCTGGTGTATCACAATGCTGTGTTTCCATCCTCGCTGGTGTATCACAATGCTGTGTTTCCATCCTCGCTGGTCTATCACAATGCTGTGTTTCCATCCTCGCTGGTGTATCACAATGCTGTTGTTTCCATCCTCGCTGGTGTATCACAATGCTGTGTTTCCATCCTCGCTGGTGTATCACAATGCTGTGTTTCCATCCTCCCTAGTGTATCACAATGCTGTGTTTCCAACCTCGCTGGTCTATCACAATGCTGTGTTTCCATCCTCGCTGGTGTATCACAATGCTGTGTTTCCATCCTCGCTGGTGTATCACAATGCTGATGTTTCCATCCTCGCTGGTGTATCACAATGCTGTGTTTCCATCCTCGCTGGTGTATCACAATGCTGTGTTTCCATCCTCGCTGGTGTATCACAATGCTGTGTTTCCATCCTCGCTGGTGTATCACAATGCTGTGTTTCCATCCTCGCTGGTGTATCACAATGCTGTGTTTCCATCCTCGCTGGTGTATCACAATGCTGTGTTTCCATCCTCGCTGGTCTATCACAATGCTGTGTTTCCATCCTCGCTGGTGTATCACAATGCTGTGTTTCCATCCTCGTGGGTCTATCACAATGCGCTGGTGTATCACAATGCTGTGTTTCCATCCTCGCTGGTGTATCACAATGCTGTGTTTCCATCCTCGCTGATGTATCACAATGCTTTGATGTTTCCATCCTCGCTGGTCTATCACAATGCTGTGTTTCCATCCTCGCTGGTGTATCACAATGCTGTGTTTCCATCCTCGCTGGTGTATCACAATGCTGTGTTTCCATCCTCGCTGGTGTATCACAATGCTGTGTTTCCATCCTCGCTGGTGTATCACAATGCTGTGTTTCCATCCTCGCTGGTGTATCACAATGCTGTGTTTCCATCCTCGCTGGTGTATCACAATGCTGTTTTTCCATCCTCGCTGGTGTATCACAATGCTGTGTTTCCATCCTCTGTATCACAATGCTGTGTTTCCATCCTCGCTGGTGTATCACAATGCTGTGTTTCCATCCTCGCTGGTGTATCACAAAGCTGTTTTCCTCGCCTATCAATGCTGTGTTTCCATCCTCGCTGGTGTATCACAATGCTGTGTTTTCATCCTCGCTGGTGTATCACAATGCTGTGTTGTTTCCATCCTCGCTGGTGTATCACAATGCTGTGTTTTCATCCTCGCTGGTGTATCACAATGCTATGTTTCCATCCTCGCTGGTGTATCACAATGCTGTGTTTCCATCCTCGCTGGTGTATCACAATGCTGTGTTTCCATCCTCGCTGGTCTATCACAATGCTATGTTTCCATCCTTGTGGCTCTATCACAATGCTGTGTTTCCATCCTCGCTGGTGTATCACAATGCTGTGTTTCCATCCTCGCTGGTGTATCACAATGCTGTGTTTCCATCCTCGCTGGTCTATCACAATGCTGTGTTTCCATCCTCGCTGGTCTATCACAATGCTATGTTTCCATCCTCGTGGTTCTATCACAATGCTGTATTTCCATTCTCTCTGGTGTATCACAATGCTGTGTTTCCATCCTCGCTGCTGTATCACAATGTTGTGTTTCCATCTCGCATGTCTATCACAATGCCTGTGTTTTCCATCCTCGGCTGGTGATCTAGGATGCGGTGTTGTCCACTCCTCGCTAGCTATTACAAATGCGTGTTTTTCCATCCCAAAGGGTAGTTCACAATGCTGTGTGTCCATCACTAGTGTTGACGTACACTAAGCTGTTGGTGTTTCCATCTCGCCGGCTAATCCCAATGCTGTGGATCCATCCTCGCGTTCTAACACGATGCCTAGACTTTTGCAAATCCTTACTAAAAGCCAATATTTAAGGAGTATTGCTGTAAATAAAGGCTTATGATTTCATTACCAGTACTTATAAATTAGGCAAATCTGGTTTATCATCATGCTGTGTTTCCATCCCTCAGGCTGTATTCTCACGATGTCTGTGTTTCCATCCTCGCTGGTGTATCACAATGCTGTTTTTCCATCCTCGCTGGTCTATCACAATGTTTTGTTTCTATCCTCGCTGGTGTATTACAATGCTGTGTTGTTTTCATCTTCGCTGTTGTATCACAATGCTGTGTTGTTTTCATCCTCGCTGGTGTATCACAATGCTGTGTTTCCATCCTCGCTGGTCTATCACAATGCTGTGTTTCCTTCCTTGCTGGTGTATCACAATGCTGTGGTGTTTCCCT
>NC_054538.1:79326743-79341734 GCF_017654505.1 Polyodon spathula | reverse complement strand
TGTGAAGGGTTTCTCTGCACTCTGATCCTGCTCTGAATATGACATCTGAAGGGATTCTCTGCACATTAATCCTGCTCTGAATATGTCATGTGAAGGGTTTCTCTGCACTCTAATCCTGCTCTGAATCTGTCATGTGAAGGGTTTCTCTGCACTCTAATCCTGCTCTGAATATGTCATGTGAAGGGTTTCTCTGCACTCTAATCCTGCTCTGAATATGACATGTGAAGGGTATCTCTGCACACTAATCCTGCTTTGAATATGTCATGTGAAGGGTTTCTCTGCACTTTAATCCTGCTCTGAATATGTCATGTGAAGGGTTTCTCTACACTCTGCTCCTGCTCTGATTATTTCATGTGAAGGGTTTCTCTGCACTCTACTCCTGCTCTGAATATGTCATGTGAAGGGTTTCTCTGCACTCTAATCCTGCTCTGAATATGTCATGTGAAGGGTTTCTCTGCACTCTAATCCTGCTCTGAATATGACATGTGCAGGGTTTCTCTGCACTCTAATCCTGCTCTGAATATGTCACTGAAGGGTTTCTCTGCAATCTAATCCTGCTCTGAATATGTCATGTGAAGTGTTTCTCTGCACTCTAATCCTGCTCTGAATATGACATGTGAAGGGTTTCTCTGCACTCTAATCCTGCACAGAATATGTCATGTGAAGGGTTTCTCTGCACTCTAATCCTGCTCTGAATATGTCATGTGAAGGGTTTCTCTGCACTCTAATAGTGCACAGAATATTTCATGTGAAGGGATTCTCTGCACTCTAATCCTGCTCTTAATATGCCATGTGAAGTGTTTCTCTGCACTCTAATCCTGCTCTGAATATGTCTTGTGTATGGTTTCTCTGCACTCTAATCCTGCACAGAATATGTCATGTGGAGGGGGTTTCTCTGCACTCTAATCCTGCTCTGAATATGTCATGTGAAGGGATTTCTCTGCACTCTAATCCTGCTCTGAATATGTCATGTGAAGGGTTTCTCTGCACTCTAATCCTGCTCTGAATATGACATGTGAAGGGTTTCTCTGCACTCTAATCCTGCTCTGAATATGTCATGTGAAGGGATTCTCTGCACTCTAATCCTGCTCTGAATATGTCATGTGAAGGGTTTCTCTGCACTCTAATCCTGCTCTGAATATGTCATGTGAAGGGATTCTCTGCACACTAATCCTGCTCTGAATATGTCATGTGAAGGGTTTCTCTGCACTCTAATCCTGCTCTGAATATGACATGTGAAGGGTTTCTCTGCACTCTAATCCTGCTTTGAATATGACATGTGAAGGGATCCTCTGCACTCTAATCCTGCTCTGAATATGTCCTGTGTAGGGTTTTCTGCACTCTAATCCTGCACAGAATATGTCATGTGGAGGGTTTCTCTGCACACTAATCCTTCTCTGAATATGTCATGTGAAGGGTTTCTCTGCACTCTAATCCTGCTCTGAATATGTCATGTGAAGGGTTTCTCTGCACTCTAATCCTGCTCTGAATATGTCATGTGAAGGGTTTCTCTGCACTCTAATCCTGCACAGAATATGACATGTGAAGGGCTTCTCTGCACACTAATCCTGCTTTGTCTATGTCATGTGAAGTGTTTCTCCTCACTCTTATCCTGCTCTGAATATGTTATGTGAAGGGTTTCTCTGCACTCTAATCCTGCTCTGAATATGACATGTGAAGGGTTTCTATGCACTCTAATCCTGCTCTGAATATATCATGTGAAGGGTTTCTATGCACTCTAATCCTGCACTGAATATGACATGTGAAGGGTTTCTCTGCACTCTAATCCTGCTCTGAATATGTCATGTGAAGGGTTTCTCTGCACTCTAATCCTGCTCTGAATATGACATGTGAAGGGTTCTTCTTACAAGGTAGTCCGGCAGACGGTTGAGATAGGACTGTAGACTTGATCATGGACACATCCCAGAGCCGAATGCTTACTGCAGCGGAAGCGACTAATCAACAGTACAGCTTTCCAAGAGATGTGAGATAGTGACGGCAGCTTCTGCCGTGAACTCGAATCCCAAGAGCTGAATGAGATTATGACGGAGGGTTATACTCGTACACTTCCCAAAGAAGCGCCGCGGGATGAGAAATTAGTGACGTGAATCTCGCACAGTACACTGCTCCTGTTGAGCCTGTCAAGACTTAGCGACGGGGCCTTAGACTGTACACCTTCCCATCCAAGAACTGAATATGAACATGAAGGAAGCCGTTCTCTGCACTCAGGACGTCCGGATTTGGCAGATGTGGAGACCACTTCGACGAGACTTTACTGCTGTACACTTCCCAACGAGAAAGCAGACGTGTGCGTGGTAAATTACGGAACGAGAACATAACGACGAGGTCAGCAATTCTATACTCAAAGGACAGTAGAGTATATCACGTGGAGGGTTTCTCTGCACACTAATCCTGCTCTGAATATGTCAGAGTTGGTGCAGATTTTTCTCGTGCAACTCTAGTGCCGCTCTGGAACGGGGACCATTCCCTATTTGTGAAGGGGTTTCTGATAGCTGATCCGTAGACTGCACAATAAATCTGCTCTGAATATGTCATGTGAAGGGTTTCTCTGCACACTAATCCTGCTTTGAATATGTCATGTGAAGGGTTTCTCTGCACTCTAATCCTGCTCTGAATATGACATGTGAAGGGTTTCTCTGCACTCTAATAGTGCACAGAATATTTCATGTGAAGGGATTCTCTGCACTCTAATCCTGCTCTGAATATGTCATGTGAAGGGTTTCTCTGCACTCTAATCCTGATCTGAATATGACATGTGAAGGGTTTCTCTGCACTCTAAACCTGCTCTGAATATGACATGTGAAGGGTTTCTCTGCACTCTAATCCTGCTCTGAATATGCCATGTGAAGGGTTTCTCTGCACTCTAATCCGGCACTGAATATGACATGTGAAGGGTTTCTATGCACACTAATCCTGCTCTGAATATGTCATGTGAAGGGTTGCTCTGCACTCTAATCCGTCGCACTGAATGATACGTGGTACACCTCCCATGTGTGCGATTTAGATGCATGGACACTTCGGATCATGCCTGCTGAACGCCACGTTCTGAATATGTCATGTGAAGGGTTTCTCTGCACATTAATCCTGCTCTGAATATGTCATGTGAAGGGTTTCTCTGCACTCTAATCCTGCTCTGAATATGTCATGTGAAGGGTTTCTCTGCACTCTAATCCTGCTCTGAATATGTCATGTGAAGGGTTTCTCTGCACTCTAATCCTGCTCTGAATATGTCATGTGAAGGGTTTCTCTGCACTCTAATCCTGCTCTGAATATGTCATGTGAAGGGTTTCTCTGCACTCTAATCCTGCTCTGAATATGTCATGTGAAGGGTTTCTCTACACTCTAGTGTCCTGCTCTGATTATTTCATGTGAAGGGTTTCTCTGCACTCTGCTCCTGCTCTGATTATCATGTGAAGGGTTTCTCTGCACTCTAATCCTGCTCTGAATATGACATGTGAAGGGATTCTCTGCACTCTAATCCTGCTCTGAATATGTCATGTGAAGGGTTTCTCTGCAATCTAATCCTGCTTTGAATATGACATGTGAAGGGATTCTCTGCACATTAATCCTGCTTTGAATATGTCATGTGAAGGGATTCTCTTCACTCTAATCCTGCTCTGAATATGTCCTGTGTATGGTTTTCTGCACTCTAATCCTGCACAGAATATGACATGTGAAGGGTTTCTCTGCACTCTAATCCTGCTCTGAATATGTCATGTGAAGGGTTTCTCTGCACTCTATTCCTGCTCTGAAAATGACATGTGAAGGGTTTCTCTGCACTCTAATCCTGCTTTGAATATGACATGTGAAGGGATTCTCTGCACTCTAATCCTGCTCTGAATATGTCATGTGAAGGGTTTCTCTGCACACTAATCCTGCTCTGAATATGTCATGTGAAGGGTTTCTCTGCACTCTAATCCTGCTCTGAATATGACATGTGAAGGGTTTCTCTGCACTCTAATCCTGCTCTGAATATGACATGTGAAGGGTTTCTCTGCACTCTAATCCTGCTCTGAATATGTCATGTGAAGGGTTTCTCTGCACTCTAATCCTGCTCTGAATATGTCATGTGAAGGGATTCTCTGCACTCTAATCCTGCTCTGAATATGTCATGTGAAGGGTTTCTCTGCACTCTAATAGTGCACAGAATATTTCATGTGAAGGGATTCTCTGCACTCTAGTCCTGCTCTTAATATGCCATGTGAAGTGTTTCTCTGCATTCTAATCCTGCTCTGAATATGACATGTGAAGGGTTTCTCTGCACTCTAATCCTGCTCTGAATATGTCATGTGAAGGGTTTCTCTGCACTCTAATCCTGCTTTGAATATGTCATGTGAAGGGTTTCTCTGCACTCTAATCCTGCTCTGAATATGACATGTGAAGGGATTCTCTGCACTCTAATCCTGCTCTGAATATGTCATGTGAAGGGTTTCTCTGCACTCTAATCCTGCTCTGAATATGTCATGTGAAGGGTTTCTCTGCACTCTAATCCTGCTCTGAATATGACATGTGAAGGGTTTCTCTGCACTCTAATCCTGCTCTGAATATGACATGTGAAGGGTTTCTCTGCACACTAATCCTGCTCTGAATATGTCATGTGAAGGGATTCTCTTCACACTAATCCTGCTTTGAATATGTCATGTGAAGGGTTTCTCTGCACTCTAATCCTGCTCTGAATATGTCATGTGAAGGGTTTCTCTGCACTCTAATCCTGCTCTGAATATGTCATGTGAAGGGTTTCTCTGCACTCTAATCCTGCTCTGAATATGTCATGTGAAGGGTTTCTCTGCACACTAATCCTGCTCTGAATATGTCATGTGAAGGGTTTCTCTGCACTCTAATCCTGCTCTGAATATGTCATGTGAAGGGTTTCTCTGCACTCTAATCCTGCTCTGAATATGACATGTGAAGGGTTTCTCTGCACTCTAATCCAGCTCTGAATATATCACGTGAAGGGTTTCTCTGCAATCTAATCCTGCTCTGAATATGACATGTGAAGGGTTTCTCTGCACTCTAATCCTGCTCTGAATATGACATGTGAAGGGTTTCTCTGCACACTAATCCTGCTCTGAATATGTCACGTGAAGGGTTTCTCTGCACTCTAATCCTGCTCTGAATATGACATGTGAAGGGTTTCTCTGCACTCTAATCCTGCTCTGAATATGTCATGTGAAGGGTTTCTCTGCACTCTAATCCTGCTCTGAAAGGTATACAGGTGAACTGCCCACCAAAAGGGGGAAGACGGGAGATTAAGACGGAGACCTTAATACTAGTACAATTACCAAAGAGACGGGTAGATTAGGCGAAACTTATACGACAGATTCTGCTAAGGACGTGAAGAATTAGAAGACGGACTTTAGCGAGTGTACACTTTCCACAAGAGACACGTGCGATTAGGTGAGGATTTCGTCTGTACACTCTAACACTGCAGAGCATATATGTCGATGGGAAGGGGTTTCTCTGCACACAGTAATCCTTCTCTAAGGAGATGTTGTCATGTTGAGAGGAAAGTTCTACTGACGCTCTAATCCTCTGCACTCTAACCCTGCTCTGAATATGACATGTGAAGGGTTTCTCTGCACTCTAATCCTGCTCTGAATATGTCATGTGAAGGGTTTCTCTGCACTCTAATCCTGCTCTGAATATGACATGTGAAGGATTTCTCTGCACTCTAATCCCTCCTATTTTTCCTGCTCTGAATATGTCATGTGAAGGGTTTCTCTGCACTCTAATCCTGCTCTGAATATGACATGTGAAGGGTTTCTCTGCACTCTAATCCTGCTCTGAATATGACATGTGAAGGATTTCTCTGCACTCTAACCCTGCACAGAATATGTCATGTGGAGGGTTTCTCTGCACACTAATCCTGCTCTGAATGTGTCATGTGAAGGGTTTCTCTGCACTCTAATCCTGCACAGAATATGTCATGTGAAGGGATTCTCTGCACTCTTATCCTGCAAAGAATATGTCATGTGAAGGGATTCTCTGCACTCTAATCCTGCACAGAATATGTCATGTGAAGGGTTTCTCTGCACTCTAACAGGCTCTCCACACACTGAGAACAGCATCGCCACACACTGAGAACAGCATCTCCACACACTGAGAACAGCATCTCCACACACTGAAAACAGCATCCCCATCTCCACACACTGAGAAATGCATCTCCACACTGAGAACAGTATCTCCACACACTGAGAACAGCATCTCCACACTGAGAACAGGATCTCCACACACTGAGAACAGCATCTCCACACACTGAGAACAGCATCTCCACACTGAGAACAGCATCTCCACACACTGAGAACAGCATCTCCACACACTGAAAACAGCATCCCCACACTGAGAACAGCATCTCCACACACAGAGCAGCATCTCCACACACTGAGAACAGCATCTTCACACTGAGAACAGCATCTCCACACACTGAGAACAGCATCTCCACACACTGAGAACAGCATCTCCACACTGAGAACAGCATCTCCACACACTGAGAACAGCATCTCCACACACTGAGAACAGCATCTCCACACTAAGAACAGCATCTCCACACACTGAGAAAATGCATCTCCACACTGAGAACAGCATCTCCACACACTGAGAACAGCATCTCCACACACTGAGAACAGCATCTCCACACACTGAGAACAGCATCTCCACACTGAGAACAGCATCTCCACACTGAGAACTGAGAACAGCAAATGAATCTCCACACACTGAGAACAGCATCTCCACACACTGAGAACAGCATCTCCACACACTGAGAACAGCATCTCCACACACTGAGAACAGCATCTCCACACACTGAGAACAGCATCTCCACACACTGAGAACAGCATCTCCACACACACTGAGAACAGCACATGCATCTCCACACACTGAGAACAGCATCTCCACACACAGAGAACAGCATCTCCACACACTGAGAACAGCATCTCCACACACTGAGAACAGCATCTCCACACACTGAGAACAGCATCTCCACACACTGAGAACAGCATCTCCACACACTGAGAACAGCATCTCCACACACTGAGAACAGCATCTCCACACACTGAGAACAGCATCTCCACACACTGAGAACAGCATCTCCACACACTGAGAACAGCATCTCCACACACTGAGAACAGCATCTCCACACACTGCGAACAGCATGAGAACAGCATCTCCACACACAGAGAACAGCACCTCCACACACTGAGAAATGCATCTCCACACACTGAGAACAGCATCTCCACACTGAGAACAGTATCTCCACACACTGAACAACAGCATCCCCACACTGAGAACAGCATCTCCACACACTGAGAACAGCATCTCCACACACTGAGAACAGCATCTCCACACACTGAGAACAGCATCTCCACACACTGAGAACAGCATCTCCACACACTGAGAACAGCATCTCCACACACTGAGAACAGCATCTCCACACACTGAGAACAGCATCTCCACACACAGAGAACAGCATCTCCACACACTGAGAACAGCATCTCCACACACTGAGAACAGCATCTCCACACACTGAGAACAGCATCTCCACACACTGAGAACAGCATCTCCACACACTGAGAACAGCATCTCCACACACTGAGAACAGCATCTCCACACACTGAGAACAGCATCTCCACACACTGAGAACAGCATCTCCACACACTGAGAACAGCATCTCCACACACTGAGAACAGCATCTCCACACACTGAGAACAGCATCTCCACACACTGAGAACAGCATCTCCACACACTGAGAACAGCATCTCCACACACTGAGAACAGCATCTCCACACACTGAGAACAGCATCTCCACACACTGAGAACAGCATCTCCACACACTGAGAACAGCATCTCCACACACTGAGAACAGCATCTCCACACACTGAGAACAGCATGCATCTCCACACACTGAGAACAGCATCTCCACACACAGAGAACAGCATCTCCACACACTGAGAACAGCATCTCCACACACTGAGAACAGCATCTCCACACACTGAGAACAGCATCTCCACACACTGAGAACAGCATCTCCACACACTGAGAACAGCATCTCCACACACTGAGAACAGCATCTCCACACAATGAGAACAGCATCTCCACACACAGAGAAAAGCATCTCCACACACTGAGAACAGCATCTCCACACACTGAGAACAGCATCTCCACACACTGAGAACAGCATCTTCACACACTGAGAACAGCATCTCCCCACACTGAGAACAGCATCTCCACACACTGAGAACAGCATCTCCACACACTGAGAACAGCATCTCCACACACTGAGAACAGCATCTCCACACACTGAGAACAGCATCTCCACACACTGAGAACAGCATCTCCACACACTGAGAACAGCATCTCCACACAATGAGAACAGCATCTCCACACACTGAAAGAGAACAGCATCCACACACTGAGAACAGCACACACTGAGAACAGCATCTCCACACACTGAGAACAGCATCTCCACACACTGAACAGCATCTCCACACACTGAGAACAGCATCTCCACACACTGAGAACAGCATCTCCACACACTGAGAACAGCATCTCCACACACTGAGAACAGCATCTCCACACACTGAGAACAGCATCTCCACACACTGAGAACAGCATCTCCACACAATGAGAACAGCATCTCCACACACAGAGAAAAGCATCTCCACACACTGAGAAATGCAACTCCACACACTGAGAACAGCATCTCCACACACTGAGAAATGCATCTCCACACACTGAGAACAGCATCTCCACACACTGAGAACAGCATCTCCACACACTGAAAACAGCATCTCCACACACTGAGAACAGCACCTCCACACACAGAGAACAGCACCTCCACACACAGAGAACAACATCCACACACTGAGAACAGCATCTCCACACACTGAGAACAGCATCTCCACACTGAGAACAGGATCTCCACACACTGAGAACAGCATCTCCACACACTGAGAACAGCATCTCCACACACTGAGAACAGCATCTCCCCACACTGAGAACAGCATCCACCACACACTGAGAACAGCATCTCCACACACTGAGAACAGTATCTCCACACACTGAGAACAGCATCTCCACACACTGAGAACAGCATCTCCACACACTGAGAACAGCATCTCCACACACTGAGAACAGCATCTCCACACACTGAGAACAGCATCTCCACACACTGAGAACAGCATCTCCACACACTGAGAACAGCATCTCCACACACTGAGAACAGCATCTCCACACACTGAGAACAGCATCTCCACACACTGAGAACAGCATCTCCACACACTGAGAACAGCATCTCCACACACTGAGAACAGCATCTCCACACACTGAGAACAGCATCTCCACACACTGAGAACAGCATCTCCACACACTGAGAACAGCATCTCCACACACTGAGAACAGCATCTCCACACACTGAGAACAGCATCTCCACACACTGAGAACAGCATCTCCACACACTGAGAACAGCATCTCCACACTGAGAACAGCATCTCCACACACTGAGAACAGCATCTCCACACACTGAGAACAGCATCTCCACACACTGAGAACAGCATCTCCACACACTGAGAACAGCATCTCCACACAGGATCTGAGAACAGCATCTCCACACACTGAGAACAGCATCTCCACACACTGAGAACAGCATCTCCACACACTGAGAACAGCATGAGAACAGCATCTCCACACACTGAGAACAGCATCTCCACACACTGAGAACAGCATCTCCACACACTGAGAACAGCATCTCCACACACTGAGAACAGCATCTCCACACACTGAGAACAGCATCTCCACACACTGAGAACAGCATCTCCACACACTGAGAACAGCATCTCCACACACTGAGAACAGCATCTCCACACACTGAGAACAGCATCTCCACACACTGAGAACAGCATCTCCACACACTGAGAACAGCATCTCCACACACTGAGAACAGCATCTCCACACACTGAGAACAGCATCTCCACACACTGAGAAATGCATCTCCACACACTGAGAACAGCATCTCCACACACTGAGAACAGCATCTCCACACACTGAGAACAGCATCTCCACACAGCATGCTTGTTGCTACATGCTACATTGTACTTTGCTTCTATAACTTCTACCACCATCCACTTGTCTTAATCCTTTGGAATAGTTCAACTTGTATGTGGAGTTCATCAGACTAGGTAAGAAGATGCAGATTACCTGTACTAGGGTTTCTTCGTAGGGTGATGAACTCCATACACCTATATCCCACCCACCTTCCCCTCTTTCCTTACAGTCTTATTTTTCAAATTTGGACATTGATTTAGGATATGACGTGAGCTCTTACAGAGGATGTACAGGGGCTTGGCGCAAAAAAGGGTTCCATCTGTGATCTCTGGGTAAGAGATCAGTTTGTTCCTTCTGACCAAGCACCATGGAAACAGAGTTCAGCGTGTGTGTTCATCATCCTACAAAGAAACCATATTATAGGTAGTCTTCATCTTGTTTCT
The DNA here is from genome assembly GCF_017654505.1 of Polyodon spathula. Lineage (NCBI taxonomy): Eukaryota > Metazoa > Chordata > Actinopteri > Acipenseriformes > Polyodontidae > Polyodon > Polyodon spathula. The sequence goes on along the minus strand of NC_054538.1, from coordinate 79,331,232 downwards.
TTTTTTAGTAAGGCTTTTATAGACAAGAACACATGTGACAAGTCTACAAGTCACGTGGAGTGATAACCTTTTCCAGAAAAGTCAGTTTTAATGTAATGGTCAGCACAGCACCTTGATAAGTGCGGAGTCGTCATACAGCAGTGGACAAGGTGTCAGTGGATGGACTCTGTCACGGTGAACACATATCCCAGAAGTAGAGCTGAGGAGGTGATGAGAGATGGATTGTGTCTGAACACCAACAACACAGTGACCACACAGAGCAGTCTGGGAGCTGGAAGATAAAGCACATCTTTGTGTTTCCAGACCCGGCGAAGCAGGAAGACGTGTTGCTGAACAGAGTCAATGCACATCATTCACAAGGCAGCTTCACCTGAAAATAGCAGGGTTTCATTGTCATTGATATGGAATAATGTACTCTTCCTACAGCAGCTTTTATAAAACTGATGTATTCTGTGAATTAAATAAAAATACAGAGTAGTGCTTTCCTTAGGTTTAGCTAGGCAGGCAGGGGTGCATCTCATCTAGAAGGTATGTGTAGTACTGTATTCTTATTAACACCCGCTCACTCTGAGGGGCTACAAACAGAGGGGTTATTTTTAATGTATAGTCCGACTGCACCAATAATAAGCACAGAACAATATTAGACAATAATTGATCAGGTTCTGTTTATTCGGATATAGAGCTAAAATATGGGGAACAGCATCACTAAGAAAAACACAGGCAATAGATACATATTCAATCAAATTAAAATTAAAAAGGATCACCAACACATTGTTCGATAGCCAAGTGATCCATTCCAGATTTTCCATTAACAGATCATCATAATAAAGATTTACCAAAATAGTCATTTGAAATCACCAAAGTGCACACTGCAATGCTGCACTTTAGAAAGTACATGTAGGAAGGGTACAGTTCTTTAACCAGGTGTAAATAGAGGATAATAATACAAGCACTGCATTATGAAAACACAACACATGTACAACAAACAATCTCTCTGCTTTCCATACCATAGAGCTACCACAAGCTAAAACCCTTAATTCCCTCACGCTCATTGTTCAAACTGGCATACTGTATGCCAGTCAAACACCTATCGTTAGGAAAGTCCATGTGCAGGCTTGTTTCACTTCCCTCTGTTACTCTCCGTTACAAACACTTCTGTACAAAGAAAACTGCAAACCCCCAGGGTGGCCATCAGTTTGCAAGAGGTGTGGGCTATTTATAGTCAAGTGCATAAAACTATCAATAATTCCATTAGTCAGTAACCAATAAGTAGGGCCCTACCAAACTAACTGTCCATTTTTGTAAACTTCACAGTCATAACATTTTAAAAATCTTGAATTTCACGGTCTCAGCTATTTAAATCTTAAATTTCATGGTGGTGTAACAAAGCATGAACAGCAAAATATAAACATTTAAAGCTCTGAACTTAACAAAAGCAGTAGACTAACACAGTTACTTACTTAAGAGAGTGGTTAAATGTGAGCATGGAGCATGCTACAGCTGTTTCTGTGAGCATGGACCACGTTGCAGCTGTTTCTCTGAGCATGGAGCATACTGCAACTGTTTCTGTGAGCATGGAGCACACTGCAGCTGTTTCTGAGCATGGAGCACGCTGCAGCTGTTTCTGAGCATGGAGAATGCTGCAGCTGTTTCTGTGAGCATGGAGTGCACTGCAGCTGTTTCTGTGAGCATGGAGAATGCTGCAGCTGTTTCTGTGAGCATGGAGTGTGCTGCAGCTGTTTCTGTGAGCATGGAGCACGCTGCAGCTGTTTCTGTGAGCATGGAGCACACTGCAGCTGTTTCTGAGCATGGAGCATGCTACAGCTGTTTCTGTGAGCATGGAGCACACTGCAGCTGTTTCTGTGAGCATGGAGCACGCTGCAACTGTTTCTCTGAGCATGGAGCACGCTGCAGCTGTTTCTGAGCATGGAGCATGCTGCAGCTCTTTCTGAGCATGGAGCATGCTGCAGCTGTTTCTGTGAGCATGGAGCATGCTGCAGCTGTTTCTGTGAGCATGGAGCATGCTGCAGCTGTTTCTGTGAGCATGGAGTGTGCAGCAGCTGTTTCTCTGAGCATGGAGCTGCAGCTGTTTCTGAGCATGGAGCATGCTGCAGCTGTTTCTGAGCATGGAGTATGCTGCAGCTGTTTCTCTGAGCATGGAGCATGCTGCAGCTGTTTCTGTGAGCATGGAGCACACTGCAGCTGTTTCTGCGAGCATGGAGTGCGCTGCAGCTGTTTCTGTGAGCATGGAGTGCGCTGCAGCTGTTTCTGTGAGCATGGAGTGTGCTGCAGCTGTTTCTGTGAGCATGGAGTGTGCTGCAGCTGTTTCTGTGAGCATGGAGTGTGCTGCAGCTGTTTCTGTGAGCATGGAGCATGCTGCAGCTGTTTCTGTGAGCATGGAGTGTGCTGCAGCTGTTTCTCTGAGCATGGAGCATGCTGCAGCTGTTTCTGTGAGCATGGAGCACACTGCAGCTGTTTCTGCGAGCATGGAGTGCGCTGCAGCTGTTTCTGTGAGCATGGAGTGTGCTGCAGCTGTTTGTGAGCATGGAGCATGCTGCAGCTGTTTCTGTGAGCATGGAGCACGCTGCAGCTGTTTCTGTGAGCATGGAGCACACTGCAGCTGTTTCTGTGAGCATGGAGCATGCTGCAGCCGTTTCTGTGAGCATGGAGTGTGCTGCAGCTGTTTCTGTGAGCATGGAGTGTGCTGCAGCTGTTTCTGTGAGCATGGAGCATGCTGCAGCTGTTTCTGTGAGCATGGAGCACGCTGCAGCTGTTTCTGTGAGCATGGAGCACGCTGCAGCTGTTTCTGTGAGCATGGAGCATGCTGCAGCTGTTTCTGTGAGCATGGAGCATGCTGCAGCTGTTTCTGTGAGCATGGAGTGTGCTGCAGCTGTTTCTCTGAGCATGGAGCACGCTGCAGCTGTTTCTGAGCATGGAGCACGCTGCAGCTGTTTCTCTGAGCATGGAGCATGCTGCAGCTGTTTCTGTGAGCATGGAGAAAGCTGCAGCTGTTTCTGTGAGCATGGAGCATGCTGCAGCTGTTTCTGTGAGCATGGAGTGCGCTGCAGCTGTTTCTGTGAGCATGGAGTGTGCTGCAGCTGTTTCTGTGAGCATGGAGAACGCTGCAGCTGTTTCTGTGAGCATGGAGCATGCTGCAGCTGTTTCTGTGAGCATGGAGAACGCTGCAGCTGTTTCTGTGAGCATGGAGCATGCTGCAGCTGTTTCTGTGAGCATGGAGCATGCTGCAGCTGTTTCTGTGAGCATGGAGTGTGCTGCAGCTGTTTCTGTGAGCATGGAGTGTGCTGCAGCTGTTTCTGTGAGCATGGAGCATGCTGCAGCTGTTTCTCTGAGCATGGAGCACACTGCAGCTGTTTCTGTGAGCATGGAGCACGCTGCAGCTGTTTCTGAAGACTAGATTTCACGGTGAAGACCGGATTTCACAGTGAAGACTAGATTTCACGGTGAAGACTGGATTTCACGGTAAAGAATGACTTTTAAGGGCTTTACCAATAAGGCTTTACAAGTGAAATGAGTGAAGAAGCTACTAGGAAGTGATAAATCAATTACAAAGTGTTAGCCAATAATATATAAAACATGCATGCGTATACAAAACAGAGGGTCCTCGTAATTGCACAGTACATATTATATCATAGTATATTGGATTATAGCAATGCTGATTATATGATTATAGCAATGCAATCTAAAATATCCATTGGTGGCTAGGAGTGCGTGGTAAGAGTGGGACAGGCTGAGGGGCACAATCACAGCATAAGAGTCCCAATAATTAGGACCCTGAAAATATTATAGCATTTAATTGATCGGCAAATACTGTAGTGTACATGTCTGTCCTATACTGTGCTTCTTTATATTTTGCGGTATTTTTACCATGCTTTACCATACCTACCGTGTACCATCTTATGCTTTACCGTGCTTTATTGCTACACTTTGCTTAGCTTTTAAAATGGTTCAGCAACCTTTTATAAAGGTGCAAAGTTCAGAAGTCTTTTACCCCCGTTTAGTTGGTTTTGTTTTGTCCAGTTTGACTCCAGGCTTCGTTCTCTGTATATGTTCACGACTGGCTGCCATTCCTCCCCTGAGTGGCGGGACAAATAAACCACCAGGTTTTCATCACTTTGCAAATGGAAGACCCCGTCGCACCGGCCTCAGGAACTGCATACAGGTGTTTATTTCAAATGGGGAGCCAGCCGAGACAATTCTCAGAGGATCCCCCAGTCCCCCGCCATATGGGAAGAAAATAAAGCCTTCTTCTCAGAAACCCAAGGACTGTGTCAAATCAACTTAATTTCACTTTGAAAGCTGCCAGCGCTGCCATGGCATTAACCATTTCACCCCTACAGTCCACTCCTGTGAAAATAAACCCTACAATGTGACCTGTTTTAATGGGAGTAATACCAGGGAAGGAATATAGAATATCTCTGTTGAAAATGGAAATAGTGGATCAGCTTTTTGCTTTAGATTTTTTTGTTTC
>NC_054538.1:79314243-79321743 GCF_017654505.1 Polyodon spathula | reverse complement strand
AGAACAAGCATATGTATTGCGTCTTTGTAAAAAACAAGTGTTTTGTTATTGTTAGTATTGGTTTGAATGTATTTTGTGCTGACTTAAAAAAATCTGATGTTTTTGTGTGTTATTGTTTGGCAGCGTGGATGGGGAAGCCCCATCCCACAAAACCCTATGCAGAAGTTGCCCGTCTCCCGAGTTAATTCATTGATATCTCCCAAGTTAATTCATTGATATCTCCCAAGTTAATTCATTGATATCTCCCGAGTTAATTCATTGATATCCCCCGAGTTAATTCATTGATATCTCCCGAGTTAATTCATTGATATCCCCCGAGTTAATTCATTGTTATCTCCCGAGTTAATTCATTGATATCCCCCAAGTTAATTCATTGATATCTCCCGAGTTAATTCATTGATATCTCCCGAGCTCATTCATTGATATCCCCCAAGTTAATTCATTGATATCTCCTGAGTTAATTCATTGATATCTCCCGAGCTCATTCATTGATATCTCCCGAGTTAATTTATTGATATCTCCCGAGCTCATTCATTGATATCTCCCGAGTTAATTCATTGATATCTCCCGAGCTCATTCATTGATATCTCCCGAGCTCATTCATTGATATCTCCCAAGTTAATTTATTGATATCTCCTGAGTTAATTCATTGATATCTCCCGAGCTCATTCATTGATATCTCCCGAGTTAATTTATTGATATCTCCCGAGCTCATTCATTGATATCTCCCGAGTTAATTCATTGATATCTCCCGAGCTCATTCATTGATATCCCCCAAGTTAATTCATTGATATCTCCTGAGTTAATTCATTGATATCTCCCGAGCTCATTCATTGATATCTCCCGAGTTAATTCATTGATATCTCCCGAGTTAATTCATTGATATCTCCCGAGTTAATTCATTGATATCTCCCGAGTTAATTCATTGATATCTCCCGAGTTAATTCATTGATATCTCCCAAGTTAATTCATTGATATCTCCCGAGTTAGTTAATTCATTGATATCTCCCGAGTTAATTCATTGATATCTCCCGAGTTAATTTATTGATATCTCCCGAGTTAATTCATTGATATCTCCCGAGTTAATTCATTGATATCTCCCAAGTTAATTCATTGATATCTCCCAAGTTAATTCATTGATATCTCCCGAGTTAATTCATTGATATCTCCCGAGCTCATTCATTGATATCTCCCGAGTTAATTTATTGATATCTCCTGAGTTAATTCATTGATATCTCCCGAGCTCATTCATTGATATCTCCCGAGCTCATTCATTGATATCTCCCGAGCTCATTCATTGATATCTCCCGAGTTAATTCATTGATATCTCCTGAGTTAATTCATTGATTCACTGATTAAGCTTGCAGCTCTCCCTGCTTGAGGTGGGTTTTTGAATGGAGGAACGAGAGTGAGATGGGACAGAAGAAAGCGAAAAACAAAACAAAACAAACAAGTGCTGGACTCCCCAGCAGCGTGTTTGTTTAGGTGGGAGTTCTTTTGTGTTCCTGATTTGTTTTTGGTTCACTTTGCATGTGAGCGTTGATTTTGTTTAAATATTTAATTTCTTTTTGTTGTTAATAAAAACTGCACACCTGAGTTCAAACCTGTCTGTGTGTTGTGCTGCATTCACTTCCTGGCTTGACATCACCGCCCGGCTTCCTTGGCACAGCGTGTTATTAAGTTTATTATTAACATGGAATAACCATTCAGAAGCAGTGACAGGGCAGGGGAAAAGCCCTGCACATAATTAAAGTAAATAAACAATACATTAAAATGTATTGTTTGGTGTTTATTGGTGATGGAAAAATGTATTGTTTATTTTAAAACTGGTGCTGGTATTTTGTGTTTCCGCATTTAAAAAGTATTTTGTGTTTAGTTAAAACACAATGTATTATGATTTAAAATGTTGGGTTTGGTTTGGCTGTGGTCTGGCAGGGACGATTGTTAGCAGTTCTTCCCTGCCAGACATCTTGTGAAAATGCGTGGTCGGCAGCTTTTTCAGAGGAGGAATGTGTGGGGAGTTCAGAGGAGGAATGTGTGGGGAGTTCAGAGGAGGAATGTGTGGGGAGTTCAGAGGAGGAATGTGTGGGGAGTTCAGAGGAGGAATGTGTGGGGAGTACAGAGGAGGAATGTGTGGGGAGTTCAGAGGAGGAATGTGTGGGGAGTTCAGAGGAGGAATGTGTGGGGAGTTCAGAGGAGGAATGTGTGGGGAGTTCAGAGGAGGAATGTGTGGGGAGTTCAGAGGAGGAATGTGTGGGGAGTTCAGAGGAGGAATGTGTGGGGAGTTCAGAGGAGGAATGTGTGGGGAGTTCAGAGGAGGAATGTGTGGGGAGTTCAGAGGAGGAATGTGTGGGGAGTTCAGAGGAGGAATGTGTGGGGAGTTCAGAGGAGGAATGTGTGGGGAGTTCAGAGGAGGAATGTGTGAGGAGTTCAGAGGAGGAATGTGTGGGGAGTACAGAGGAGGAATGTGTGGGGAGTACAGAGGAGGAATGTGTGGGGAGTTCAGAGGAGGAATGTGTGGGGAGTTCAGAGGAGGAATGTGTGAGGAGTTCAGAGGAGGAATGTGTGTCATTGAAAAGTGTAAGTGAGAAAGGAGGCTCCGGGAATTTGCCATTCATTCCACTGTTGATCTCACACTAACCTGCATGAGGACTGTACTGGCAGGGTATCTGCGTCCAGGAGACCCTGCATGAGGACTGTACTGGCAGGGTTACTGCGTCCAGGAGACCCTGCATGAGGACTGTACTGGCAGGAGTGTACTGGCAGGGTTACTGCGTCCAGGAGACCCTGCATGAGGACTGTACTGGCAGGGTTACTGCGTCCAGGAGACCCTGCATGAGGACTGTACTGGCAGGGTTACTGCGTCCAGGAGACCCTGCATGAGGACTGTACTGGCAGGGTTACTGCGTCCAGGAGACCCTGCATGAGGACTGTACTGGCAGGGTTACTGCGTCCAGGAGACCCTGCATGAGGACTGTACTGGCAGGGTTACTGCGTCCAGGAGACCCTGCATGAGGACTGTACTGGCAGGGTTACTGCGTCCAGGAGACCCTGCATGAGGACTGTACTGGCAGGGTTACTGCGTCCAGGAGACCCTGCATGAGGACTGTACTGGCAGGGTTACTGCGTCCAGGAGACCCTGCATGAGGACTGTACTGGCAGGGTTACTGCGTCCAGGAGACCCTGCATGAGGACTGTACTGGCAGGGTTACTGCGTCCAGGAGACCCTGCATGAGGACTGTACTGGCAGGGTTACTGCGTCCAGGAGACCCTGCATGAGGACTGTACTGGCAGGGTTACTGCGTCCAGGAGACCCTGCATGAGGACTGTACTGGCAGGGTTACTGCGTCCAGGAGACCCTGCATGAGGACTGTACTGGCAGGGTTACTGCGTCCAGGAGACCCTGCATGAGGACTGTACTGGCAGGGTTACTGCGTCCAGGAGACCCTGCATGAGGACTGTACTGGCAGGGTTACTGCGTCCAGGAGACCCTGCATGAGGACTGTACTGGCAGGGTTACTGCGTCCAGGAGACCCTGCATGAGGACTGTACTGGCAGGGTTACTGCGTCCAGGAGACCCTGCATGAGGACTGTACTGGCAGGGTTACTGCGTCCAGGAGACCCTGCATGAGGACTGTACTGGCAGGGTTACTGCGTCCAGGAGACCCTGCATGAGGACTGTACTGGCAGGGTTACTGCGTCCAGGAGACCCTGCATGAGGACTGTACTGGCAGGGTTACTGCGTCCAGGAGACCCTGCATGAGGACTGTACTGGCAGGGTTACTGCGTCCAGGAGACCCTGCATGAGGACTGTACTGGCAGGGTTACTGCGTCCAGGAGACCCTGCATGAGGACTGTACTGGCAGGGTTACTGCGTCCAGGAGACCCTGCATGAGGACTGTACTGGCAGGGTTACTGCGTCCAGGAGACCCTGCATGAGGACTGTACTGGCAGGGTTACTGCGTCCAGGAGACCCTGCATGAGGACTGTACTGGCAGGGTTACTGCGTCCAGGAGACCCTGCATGAGGACTGTACTGGCAGGGTTACTGCGTCCAGGAGACCCTGCATGAGGACTGTACTGGCAGGGTTACTGCGTCCAGGAGACCCTGCATGAGGACTGTACTGGCAGGGTTACTGCGTCCAGGAGACCCTGCATGAGGACTGTACTGGCAGGGTTACTGCGTCCAGGAGACCCTGCATGAGGACTGTACTGGCAGGGTTACTGCGTCCAGGAGACCCTGCATGAGGACTGTACTGGCAGGGTTACTGCGTCCAGGAGACCCTGCATGAGGACTGTACTGGCAGGGTTACTGCGTCCAGGAGACCCTGCATGAGGACTGTACTGGCAGGGTTACTGCGTCCAGGAGACCCTGCATGAGGACTGTACTGGCAGGGTTACTGCGTCCAGGAGAACCTGCATGAGGACTGTACTGGCAGGGTTACTGCGTCCAGGAGACCCTGCATGAGGACTGTACTGGCAGGGTTACTGCGTCCAGGAGACCCTGCATGAGGACTGTACTGGCAGGGTTACTGCGTCCAGGAGAACCTGCATGAGGACTGTACTGGCAGGGTTACTGCGTCCAGGAGACCCTGCATGAGGACTGTACTGGCAGGGTTACTGCGTCCAGGAGACCCTGCATGAGGACTGTACTGGCAGGGTTACTGCGTCCAGGAGAACCTGCATGAGGACTGTACTGGCAGGGTTACTGCGTCCAGGAGACCCTGCATGAGGACTGTACTGGCAGGGTTACTGCGTCCAGGAGACCCTGCATGAGGACTGTACTGGCAGGGTTACTGCGTCCAGGAGACCCTGCATGAGGACTGTACTGGCAGGGTTACTGCGTCCAGGAGAACCTGCATGAGGACTGTACTGGCAGGGTTACTGCGTCCAGGAGACCCTGCATGAGGACTGTACTGGCAGGGTTACTGCGTCCAGGAGAACCTGCATGAGGACTGTACTGGCAGGGTTACTGCGTCCAGGAGAACCTGCATGAGGACTGTACTGGCAGGGTTACTGCGTCCAGGAGACCCTGCATGAGGACTGTACTGGCAGGGTTACTGCGTCCAGGAGACCCTGCATGAGGACTGTACTGGCAGGGTTACTGCGTCCAGGAGACCCTGCATGAGGACTGTACTGGCAGGGTTACTGCGTCCAGGAGAAGGACCTGCATGAGGACTGTACTGGCAGGGTTACTGCGTCCAGGAGACCCTGCATGAGGACTGTACTGGCAGGGTTACTGCGTCCAGGAGACCCTGCATGAGGACTGTACTGGCAGGGTTACTGCGTCCAGGAGACCCTGCATGAGGACTGTACTGGCAGGGTTACTGCGTCCAGGAGAACCTGCATGAGGACTGTACTGGCAGGGTTACTGCGTCCAGGAGACCCTGCATGAGGACTGTACTGGCAGGGTTACTGCGTCCAGGAGAACCTGCATGAGGACTGTACTGAGCATCTGTATCGCAGATTGCAGTGAGAGGAAATCAGAGGGTGGCTGTGGAAATGAAGAATGAAGACATGGCTTCTGCTCAACGTGCCATGTGTAACTAATGAAACTGCCAGTTAATCTAGAGTAGGCAGATTGTTGCGAGATCTTTGTGCTTTAAACACCATATGTTTTGACCCAGGGAGAGGTAATTGCTGCTCTATGCCATTGAGTCTAATAGCTTCCTCCCTGAAAGCTAACTGTGGTGTAATTTTAGCCTTTTGTAAATCCACACCAGCAGTGGACCTGAGAAAGCTACTATTCAGATGTGCAAGACATTCTCCAGTTAGTTTTAATGTGCTTGTAACATTATGAAGAAAACATGTAAAAAAATTAAAATAAAAAATAAACAGTTTCATGGTGCCAGTTTCAATGCAAAATAATATATTTCTTTGGCATTCATTTTCAAAAATGATTTCAGAATGATTACAGCACAACATTTGGTCCAAGTAAAAAAAAAAAAAAACAATAAAACGTGCAAAACAAAATCAGAATTAATAATAAACAAGGTAAACAAAACATCTTGTTCACTGCAGGTTCAGAGGTGTGGGGTATTAGTCCTTGTTGAAATCGTTTAGATGCCAAGCTGAAACATCACCTCCTGTCCTTGCTGATCCACTTCTTTGCTCATTTTAGATTGGCACAGGTTTCTGTAGAAGAGTGAGAGACCCCTGTCAGAGTGGGATGCACTGGTATACCTGTGTGGAGACCCCTGTCAGAGTGGGATGCACTGTTATACCTGTGTGGAGACCCCTGTCAGAGTGGGATGCACTGTTATACCTGTGTGAAGACCCCTGTCAGAGTGGGATGCACTGTTATACCTGTGTGGAGACCCCTGTCAGAGTGGGATGCACTGGTATACCTGTGTGGAGACCCCTGTCAGAGTGGGATGCACTGTTATACCTGTGTGGAGACCCCTGTCAGAGTGGGATGCACTGTTATACCTGTGTGGAGACCCCTCTCAGAGTGGGATGCACTGGTATACCTGTGTGGAGATCTCTCTCAGAGAGGGATGTACTGTTATACCTGTGTGGAGACCCCTCTCAGAGTGGGATGCACTGTTATACCTGTGTGGAGACCCCTGTCAGAGTGGGATGCACTGTTATACCTGTGTGGAGACCCCTGTCAGAGTGGGATGCACTGTTATACCTGTGTGGAGACCCCTCTCAGAGTGGGATGCACTGTTATACCTGTGTGGAGACCCCTGTCAGAGTGGGATGCACTGTTATACCTGTGTGGAGATCTCTCTCAGAGTGGGATGCACTGTTATACCTGTGTGGAGACCCCTGTCAGAGTGGGATGTCACTGTTATACCTGTGTGGAGACCCCTGTCAGAGTGGGATGCACTGGTATACCTGTGTGGAGACCCCTGTCAGAGTGGGATGCACTGTTATACCTGTGTGGAGACCCCTGTCAGAGTGGGATGCACTGTTATACCTGTGTGGAGACCCCTGTCAGAGTGGGATGCACTGTTATACCTGTGTGGAGACCCCTGTCAGAGTGGGATGCACTGTTATACCTGTGTGGAGACCCCTGTCAGAGTGGGATGCACTGTTATACCTGTGTGGAGACCCCTGTCAGAGTGGGATGCACTGTTATACCTGTGTGGAGACCCCTGTCAGAGTGGGATGCACTGTTATACCTGTGTGGAGACCCCTGTCAGAGTGGGATGCACTGTTATACCTGTGTGGAGACCCCTGTCAGAGTGGGATGCACTGTTATACCTGTGTGGAGACCCCTGTCAGAGTGGGATGCACTGTTATACCTGTGTGGAGACCCCTGTCAGAGTGGGATGCACTGTTATACCTGTGTGGAGACCCCTGTCAGAGTGGGATGCACTGTTATACCTGTGTGGAGACCCCTCTCAGAGTGGGATGCACTGTTATACCTGTGTGGAGACCCCTCTCAGAGTGGGATGCACTGTTATACCTGTGTGGAGACCCCTCTCAGAGTGGGATGCACTGTTATACCTGTGTGGAGACCCCTGTCAGAGTGGGATGCACTGTTATACCTGTG
>NC_054538.1:79294243-79309243 GCF_017654505.1 Polyodon spathula | reverse complement strand
GTATGTTTGTGCAGGCTGATGAAAACTCTTTCAAAGAGAATGTGTTGGAGTGTGCAGGCTTGTGAAGACTCCTTCAAAGAGAAGGTGTATGTTTGTGCAGGCTGGTGAAAACTCTTTCAAAGAGAATGTGTTTGATTGTGCAGGCTGATGAAAACTCTTTCAAAGAGCCTTCCTTCATGAGTGCTCTTGTTTTTTGTATTTAAAAAGGATTCCAGATGGATGTAATGCTTAGGAATAATGCTTGTCAAGAAGCATGTAAAATACATATAAGCGTGGAACAAGCGTGGGAAACTGAATGGGGACTAGATCCCAAATATATGTCTCCATATTGCAGTGTGCAACATTTAAACACAGATTAAAGAAACCAACATTAAATTTCTCTGCTTGGGGTTTTGGGCCAGTCTGTAATTAGCTCCTGTTAATGTTACAAAAAAGATATATATTACTGATATCTCATTACCGGTTCCAAAAAATAATCAGGGACATATTCCTGACTACTTTCTTATAGAAATAATATATTACTGATAATGCATTACTGTTCTGTTACTGTTTGCTTCTGCCCCTGAAAAGTAATCTGATTACTATTGAATATTACATTTTAAGAAGTAAGACCCTACTTTCATAAGTTACACAAATAATTAATTTGAATAAAAGTAAACAGTTATTTTAACAACCCTGTCATTTATTTATTGTTTCTGCAAATATTAGACTTAACTCTTGTTGATAATATTTAGACAGCCAAGCTTCTAATTGTAAAACATGTAAGAAGGAGAAAGTTTAAATGGAACCTTTCAAGTTATACCATCATCAGCGTAATAATAGTGTGATCATCTCTATTGCTGCTGTAGTGATGTGTGATCATCTCTATAGCTGCTGTAATGACATGTGATCATCTTTATAGCTGCTGTAATGACATGTGATCATCTTTATAGCTGCTGTAAAGATGTGTGATCATCTCTATAGCTGCTGTAATGATGTGTGATCATCTCTATAGCTGCTGTAATGATGTGTGATCATCTCTATAGCTGCTGTAATGATGTGTGATCATCTCTATAGCTGCTGTAATGATGTGTGATCATCTCTATAGCTGCTGTAATGATGTGTGGTCATCTCTATAGCTGCTGCAATTACTATGTGATCATCTCTATGATGGACTTGGACAACAAAGCCATCTTTCTGTCAAAGTGGGGGAACTGCAGCCAGTTGAAATTAAGAGCGCTGGGCCAAAGTGCTTCCCAGTCCAAATCACATTGAAAAAAACAAAATCAAAATTAGGTCTTAGCAGTAAGCCCACCCTTAGTTTCAACCACAGAAAGAAGAAAAAGAAACCCTTTGTTTAAGAAGCACACACTCTGTAAATGTTCAATATCATTCTGATTAAACACGCTTTGATCCTAATTTGGGGCATCTGTGAGTCAGACTCTACTGAAGTAATTTTAATGTACCATAAAATGAGCAAATTCACATGAAGTAGAAAATCCTGGCCATTGAGAAGTGAAGGAAATCCAACACTGGCACAGTTCACTGGGAGAGATATGAGGCAGATTGCATCCTTGCAAGAGCTGCTGCACTGGGCTTCGCATGGTTACTGTCGGAATCCTGAAGCTAAGGTATTTCAAAGAGCAAGGACACATATATACTGTAAGCATGCTCTATTAATTAAGATGAAAATAGCTATACAATAAATCTATATTATTTAACTCTATGGTTCACAGGCATTTAGTTCTGAAGCTCCTTCACTTAGGAACTCCCTTGCAGGTTCTATGTGCAATGCAGTTCTACACGGAACAGCACACTTCCATCTAGAAGTACTGACATTAAATCTGGGACTGCACTTTGCTCAGCTTTTACCAAGGAATGCACTAATAACTGTTTTTTGTATCCCTCTCATCAGTATCCCTGCCTTTCTCTCACCTGTCTCTATTTCAATAATAACTGTTTTTTGTATTCCTCTCATCAGTATCCCTGCCTTTCTCTCACCTGTCTCTAGTTCAATAATAACAGTTTTTTGTATCTCTCTGTGACAGGGTGCTCGTGTCACGTGTGCGGGAAGCCTCTGATTATGTATACCAGAGACACACTGGAGGTGGAGTTGAAAATGCCAGCACAAGTGTGCATGATTTATATATACAAAAGAGAAAGTAAATAAAGGTGGTCATGTGACAATACCAGCCATGGTAACGCACATAGGATACAGACAGCAAGCGATACAAAAATACAAAATAAAACACAGTACAAAAACTACAAATCAAAGGTGCCACACAGGGCGAGCACTAGCCTTATAAAACGAGGGGTCCAGGAACCAGTTCAACTACGCAACCCTCGCTATACATCACTAGGGATCACTATCTCCTAAACTAACCTACTGATGAGCCGGTGTTCACACGACGACTCCTGCTGCTTCATACGGCCTTGGCTGGGCATTGCCATCACAAGCACTGCTGGCAGTTTCAGACTTGAGTAGCTATCTTACATTTCACATCCCGAGGAAAAAATCCCCATCTGTTAAACCTCAAATAACAGCTGTGAGCTGTGACCCGAACAAGGCAACTGAAGCTCAACAACTGCTTCTGGAGATTAATGCAGAGCCAGAGAGTGCAGATTAATGCAGAGGCAGTGAGTGTGGATTAATGCAGAGGCAGTGAGTGTGGATTAATGCAGAGCCAGTGGGTGGAGATTAAGGCAGAGCCAGTGAGTGTGGATTAATGCAGAGCCAGTGAGTGCAGATTAATGCAGAGCCAGTGAGTGTGGATTAATGCAGAGCCAGTGAGTGCAGATTAATGCAGAGCCAGTGAGTGTGGATTAATGCAGAGCCAGTGAGTGGAGATTAATGCAGAGCCAGTGAGAGTGGATTAATGCAGAGCCAGTGAGTGCATTAATGATTAATGCAGAGCCAGTGAGTGCAGATTAATGCAGAGCCAGTGAGTGCAGATTAATGCAGAGCCAGTGAGTGTGGATTAATGCAGAGCCAGTGAGTGTGGATTAATGCAGAGCCAGTGAGTGGAGATTAATGCAGAGCCAGTGAGTGGAGATTAATGCAGAGCCAGTGAGTGCAGATTAATGCAGAGCCAGTGAGTGTGGATTAATGCAGAGCCAGTGAGTGCAGATTAATGCAGAGCCAGTGAGTGTAGATTAATGCAGAGCCAGTGAGTGCAGAATAATGCAGAGCCAGTGAGTGCAGATTAATGCAGAGCCAGTGAGTGCAGATTAATGCAGAGCCAGTGAGTGTGGATTAATGCAGAGCCAGTGAGTGCAGATTAATGCAGAGCCAGTGAGTGTGGATTAATGCAGAGCCAGTGAGTGCAGATTAATGCAGAGCCAGTGAGTGCAGATTAATGCAGAGCCAGTGAGTGTGGATTAATGCAGAGCCAGTGAGTGTGGATTAATGCAGAGCCAGTGAGTGTGGATTAATGCAGAGCCAGTGAGTGTGGATTAATGCAGAGCCAGTGAGTGCAGATTAATGCAGAGCCAGTGAGTGCAGATTAATGCAGAGCCAGTGAGTGCAGATTAATGCAGAGCCAGTGAGTGCAGATTAATGCAGAGCCAGTGAGTGCAGATTAATGCAGAGCCAGTGAGTGCAGATTAATGCAGAGCCAGTGAGTGCAGATTAATGCAGAGCCAGTGAGTGCAGATTAATGCAGAGCCAGTGAGTGCAGATTAATGCAGAGCCAGTGAGTGCAGATTAATGCAGAGCCAGTGAGTGCAGATTAATGCAGAGCCAGTGAGTGCAGATTAATGCAGAGCCAGTGAGTGCATATTAATGCAGAGTCAGTGAGTGCATATTAATGCAGAGTCAGTGAGTGTTGGTCAATGCAGAGCCAGTGAGTGCAGAATAATGCAGAGCCAGTGAGTACAGATTAATGCAGAGCCAGTGAGTGGAGATTAATGCAGAGCCAGTGAGTGTGAGTGCAGATTAATGCAGAGCCAATGAGGAGCCAGTGAGTGCAGATTAATGCAGAGCCAGTGAGTGCAGATTAATGCAGAGCCAGTGAGTGCAGATTAATGCAGAGCCAGTGAGTGTGGATTAATGCAGAGCCAGTGAGTGCAGATTAATGCAGAGCCAGTGAGTGCAGATTAATGCAGAGCCAGTGAGTGCAGATTAATGCAGAGCCAGTGAGTGGAGATTAATGCAGAGCCAGTGAGTGCAGATTAATGCAGAGCCAGTGAGTGTGGATTAATGCAGAGCCAGTGAGTGCAGATTAATGCAGAGCCAGTGAGTGCAGATTAATGCAGAGCCAGTGAGTGCAGATTAATGCAGAGCCAGTGAGTGCAGATTAATGCAGAGCCAGTGAGTGTGGATTAATGCAGAGCCAGTGAGTGCAGATTAATGCAGAGCCAGTGAGTGCAGATTAATGCAGAGCCAGTGAGTGCAGATTAATGCAGAGCCAGTGAGTGCAGATTAATGCAGAGCCAGTGAGTGCAGATTAATGCAGAGCCAGTGAGTGCAGATTAATGCAGAGCCAGTGAGTGCAGATTAATGCAGAGCCAGTGAGTGCAGATTAATGCAGAGCCAGTGAGTGCAGATTAATGCAGAGCCAGTGAGTGGAGATTAATGCAGAGCCAGTGAGTGCAGATTAATGCAGAGCCAGTGAGTGCAGATTAATGCAGAGCCAGTGAGTGCAGATTAATGCAGAGCCAGTGAGTGTTTAATGCAGAGCCAGTGAGTGCAGATTAATGCAGAGCCAGTGAGTGCAGATTAATGCAGAGCCAGTGAGTGCAGATTAATGCAGAGCCAGTGAGTGCAGATTAATGCAGAGCCAGTGAGTGTGGATTAATGCAGAGCCAGTGAGTGCAGATTAATGCAGAGCCAGTGAGTGCAGATTAATGCAGAGCCAGTGAGTGCAGATTAATGCAGAGCCAGTGAGTGTGGATTAATGCAGAGCCAGTGAGTGCAGATTAATGCAGAGCCAGTGAGTGCAGATTAATGCAGAGCCAGTGAGTGGAGATTAATGCAGAGCCAGTGAGTGCAGATTAATGCATGCAGCCAGTGAGTGCAGATTAATGCAGAGCCAGTGAGTGCAGATTAATGCAGAGCCAGTGAGTGCAGATTAATGCAGAGCCAGTGAGTGCAGATTAATGCAGAGCCAGTGAGTGCAGATTAATGCAGAGCCAGTGAGTGCAGATTAATGCAGAGCCAGTGAGTACAGATTAATGCAGAGCCAATGAGTGCAGATTAATGCAGAGCCAGTGAGTGCAGATTAATGCAGAGCCAGTGAGTGCAGATTAATGCAGAGCCAGTGAGTGTGGATTAATGCAGAGCCAGTGAGTGCAGATTAATGCAGAGCCAGTGAGTGTGGATTAATGCAGAGCCAGTGAGTGGAGATTAATGCAGAGCCAGTGAGTGTGGATTAATGCAGAGCCAGTGAGTGCAGATTAATGCAGAGCCAGTGAGTGCAGATTAATGCAGAGCCAGTGAGTGCAGATTAATGCAGAGCCAGTGAGTGTGGATTAATGCAGAGCCAGTGAGTGCAGATTAATGCAGAGCCAGTGAGTGCAGATTAATGCAGAGCCAGTGAGTGTGGATTAATGCAGAGCCAGTGAGTGGAGATTAATGCAGAGCCAGTGAGTGTGGATTAATGCAGAGCCAGTGAGTGCAGATTAATGCAGAGCCAGTGAGTGCAGATTAATGCAGAGCCAGTGAGTGCAGATTAATGCAGAGCCAGTGAGTGTGGATTAATGCAGAGCCAGTGAGTGCAGATTAATGCAGAGCCAGTGAGTGTGGATTAATGCAGAGCCAGTGAGTGCAGATTAATGCAGAGCCAGTGAGTGCAGATTAATGCAGAGCCAGTGAGTGTGGATTAATGCAGAGCCAGTGAGTGCAGATTAATGCAGAGCCAGTGAGTGCAGATTAATGCAGAGCCAGTGAGTGCAGATTAATGCAGAGCCAGTGAGTGCAGATTAATGCAGAGCCAGTGAGTGTGGATTAATGCAGAGCCAGTGAGTGCAGATTAATGCAGAGCCAGTGAGTGCAGATTAATGCAGAGCCAGTGAGTGCAGATTAATGCAGAGCCAGTGAGTGCAGATTAATGCAGAGCCAGTGAGTGCAGATTAATGCAGAGCCAGTGAGTGCAGATTAATGCAGAGCCAGTGAGTGTGGATTAATGCAGAGCCAGTGAGTGCAGATTAATGCAGAGCCAGTGAGTGCAGATTAATGCAGAGCCAGTGAGTGTGGATTAATGCAGAGCCAGTGAGTGCAGATTAATGCAGAGCCAGTGAGTGGAGATTAATGCAGAGCCAGTGAGTGCAGATTAATGCAGAGCCAGTGAGTGCAGATTAATGCAGAGCCAGTGAGTGCAGATTAATGCAGAGCCAGTGAGTGTGGATTAATGCAGAGCCAGTGAGTGCAGATTAATGCAGAGCCAGTGAGTGCAGATTAATGCAGAGCCAGTGAGTGCAGAGTGCAGATAATGCAGAGCCAGTGAGTGCAGATTAATGCAGAGCCAGTGAGTGTGGATTAATGCAGAGCCAGTGAGTGCAGATTAATGCAGAGCCAGTGAGTGTGGATTAATGCAGAGCCAGTGAGTGCAGATTAATGCAGAGCCAGTGAGTGCAGATTAATGCAGAGCCAGTGAGTGCAGATTAATGCAGAGCCAGTGAGTGCAGATTAATGCAGAGCCAGTGAGTGCAGATTAATGCAGAGCCAGTGAGTGCAGATTAATGCAGAGCCAGTGAGTGCAGATTAATGCAGAGCCAGTGAGTGCAGATTAATGCAGAGCCAGTGAGTGCAGATTAATGCAGAGCCAGTGAGTGCAGATTAATGCAGAGCCAGTGAGTGTGGATTAATGCAGAGCCAGTGAGTGCAGCAGAGCCAGTAGTGCATGCAGAGCCAGTGAGTGGAGATTAATGCAGAGCCAGTGAGTGAGTGGATTAATGCAGAGCCAGTGAGTGCAGATTAATGCAGAGCCAGTGAGTGCAGATTAATGCAGAGCCAGTGAGTGCAGATTAATGCAGAGCCAGTGAGTGGAGATTAATGCAGAGCCAGTGAGTGGAGATTAATGCAGAGCCAGTGAGTGCAGATTAATGCAGAGCCAGTGAGTGTGGATTAATGCAGAGCCAGTGAGTGCAGATTAATGCAGAGCCAGTGAGTGTGGATTAATGCAGAGTCAGTGAGTGCATATTAATGCAGAGCCAGTGAGTGCAGATTAATGCAGAGCCAGTGAGTGCAGATTAATGCAGAGCCAGTGAGTGCAGATTAATGCAGAGCCAGTGAGTGCAGATTAATGCAGAGCCAGTGAGTGCAGATTAATGCAGAGCCAGTGAGTGCAGATTAATGCAGAGCCAGTGAGTGTGGATTAATGCAGAGCCAGTGAGTGGAGATTAATGCAGAGCCAGTGAGTACAGATTAATGCAGAGCCAGTGAGTGGAGATTATTGCAGAGCCAATGAGTCGAGATTAATGCAGAGCCAGTGAGTGCAGATTAATGCAGAGACAGTGAGTGCAGATTAATGCAGAGCCAGTGAGTGTGGATTAATGCAGAGCCAGTGAGTGCAGATTAATGCAGAGCCAGTGAGTGCAGATTAATGCAGAGCCAGTGAGTGCAGATTAATGCAGAGCCAGTGAGTGCAGATTAATGCAGAGCCAGTGAGTGCAGATTAATGCAGAGCCAGTGAGTGTGGATTAATGCAGAGCCAGTGAGTGCAGATTAATGCAGAGCCAGTGAGTGCAGATTAATGCAGAGCCAGTGAGTGTGGATTAATGCAGAGCCAGTGAGTGTGATTAATGATTAATGCAGAGCCAGTGAGTGCAGATTAATGCAGAGCCAGTGAGTGTGGATTAATGCAGAGCCAGTGAGTGCAGATTAATGCAGAGCCAGTGAGTGCAGATTAATGCAGAGCCAGTGAGTGCAGATTAATGCAGAGTCAGTGAGTGCAGATTAATGCAGAGCCAGTGAGTGTGGATTAATGCAGAGCCAGTGAGTGCAGATTAATGCAGAGCCAGTGAGTGCCAGAGCCAGTGAGTGCAGATTAATGCAGAGCCAGTGAGTGGAGATTAATGCAGAGCCAGTGAGTGTGGATTAATGCAGAGCCAGTGAGTGCAGATTAATGCAGAGCCAGTGAGTGCAGATTAATGCAGAGCCAGTGAGTGTGGATTAATGCAGAGCCAGTGAGTGCAGATTAATGCAGAGCCAGTGAGTGCAGATTAATGCAGAGCCAGTGAGTGCAGATTAATGCAGAGCCAGTGAGTGCAGATTAATGCAGAGCCAGTGAGTGCAGATTAATGCAGAGCCAGTGAGTGCAGATTAATGCAGAGCCAGTGAGTGTGGATTAATGCAGAGCCAGTGAGTGCAGATTAATGCAGAGCCAGTGAGTGCAGATTAATGCAGAGCCAGTGAGTGTGGATTAATGCAGAGCCAGTGAGTGCAGATTAATGCAGAGCCAGTGAGTGCAGATTAATGCAGAGCCAGTGAGTGCAGATTAATGCAGAGCCAGTGAGTGTGGATTAATGCAGAGCCAGTGAGTGCAGATTAATGCAGAGCCAGTGAGTGTGGATTAATGCAGAGCCAGTGAGTGTGGATTAATGCAGAGCCAGTGAGTGCAGATTAATGCAGAGCCAGTGAGTGCAGATTAATGCAGAGCCAGTGAGTGCAGAGCCAGTGAGATTAATGCAGAGCCAGTGAGTGCAGATTAATGCAGAGCCAGTGAGTGCAGATTAATGCAGAGCCAGTGAGTGTGGATTAATGCAGAGCCAGTGAGTGTGGATTAATGCAGAGCCAGTGAGTGCAGATTAATGCAGAGCCAGTGAGTGCAGATTAATGCAGAGCCAGTGAGTGCAGATTAATGCAGAGCCAGTGAGTGCAGATTAATGCAGAGCCAGTGAGTGCAGATTAATGCAGAGCCAGTGAGTGCAGATTAATGCAGAGCCAGTGAGTGCAGATTAATGCAGAGCCAGTGAGTGCAGATTAATGCAGAGCCAGTGAGTGCAGATTAATGCAGAGCCAGTGAGTGCAGATTAATGCAGAGCCAGTGAGTGTGGATTAATGCAGAGCCAGTGAGTGCAGATTAATGCAGAGCCAGTGAGTGCAGATTAATGCAGAGCCAGTGAGTGTGGATTAATGCAGAGCCAGTGAGTGCAGATTAATGCAGAGCCAGTGAGTGCAGATTAATGCAGAGCCAGTGAGTGCAGATTAATGCAGAGCCAGTGAGTGTGGATTAATGCAGAGCCAGTGAGTGCAGATTAATGCAGAGCCAGTGAGTGGAGATTAATGCAGAGCCAGTGAGTGCAGATTAATGCAGAGCCAGTGAGATTAATGCAGAGCCAGTGAGATTAATGCAGAGCCAGTGAGTGTAGATTAATGCAGAGCCAGTGAGTGGAGATTAATGCAGAGCCAGTGAGTGCAGATTAATGCAGAGCCAGTGAGTGCAGATTAATGCAGAGCCAGTGAGTGGAGATTAATGCAGAGCCAGTGAGTGCAGATTAATGCAGAGCCAGTGAGTGCAGATTAATGCAGAGCCAGTGAGTGCAGATTAATGCAGAGCCAGTGAGTGCAGATTAATGCAGAGCCAGTGAGTGCAGATTAATGCAGAGCCAGTGAGTGCAGATTAATGCAGAGCCAGTGAGTGTGGATTAATGCAGAGCCAGTGAGTGCAGATTAATGCAGAGCCAGTGAGTGCAGATTAATGCAGAGCCAGTGAGTGCAGATTAATGCAGAGCCAGTGAGTGCAGATTAATGCAGAGCCAGTGAGTGCAGATTAATGCAGAGCCAGTGAGTGTGGATTAATGCAGAGCCAGTGAGTGTGGATTAATGCAGAGCCAGTGAGTGCAGATTAATGCAGAGCCAGTGCGTGGAGATTAATGCAGAGCCAGTGAGTGCGGATTAATGCAGGGCCATTGAGTGCAGATTAATGCAGAGCCAGTGAGTGCAGATTAATGCAGAGCCAGTGAGTGCAGATTAATGCAAAGCCAGTGATTGCAGATTAATGCAGAGCCAGTAATCTGAGGCTGATCCCTGAGCTGTTAAAAACTGAACCACCTATTAGCACAGTAATTAACCGATTATCCAAACGGTTTGTGTTGTGCCAAGGCCCGATTGGAACCATATCTAAGTGGAGTAATGCTGCAGTCATTAATAATAACCAATAACTCAAGAGTTCCTTGAGAGGGTGAGGAGAGAGAGCTGCTTTCTGAGAGAATCAGACACGTGTCTCCAAGCTGAGAGGGTGAGGATAGAGAGCTGCTTTCCGAGAGATTCCGACATGTGTCTCCAAGCTGAGAGTACAATGAGAGAGAACTGCTTTCCGAGATAATCAGACACATGTCTCCAAGCTGAGAGGGTGAGGAGAGAGAACTGCTTTCCGAGAGAATTAGACACGTGTCTCCAAGTTCAATCTAGATATGGTTATTACGTGATATCAAATTCAGAATATTTACTATATGACTTCCACCACATCTTTCACTTTTGGAAAGGTTACCACGTGTTTTTTTTAACAATTATTTAGTTAAATGCACTTCACAGTCGTTCTCATGCAAAAATGACAACACTCTCTGCTTACATAGAATCGACAAGTACATTATTCACAGCTTACAAAGAAAAAACCAGTGTACAACACTCAAGCAAACAACCTAAGCATGGTAGAATCTGCCTGCTGGCCCTTGGAGTAGCAAGGACCAGCAGGCTCAATACTGAGAAAGCCTGTGGGCCTGTGGCACAAGCATGACTTTATTTAGGGACACGTCTGTCAGTGGAGCACCAGGGGTCTTCAAGCTCTTTACAGAGCGGTGACAATCTGAAACACAGGGGAGGGAATAACGCAGCACTCGCACAGCCAGGACTGGGTCATGACATCACTAAGCCCTGCGCTCACTCACACAGCCAGGCTGCTGACTGGGTCATGACATCACTGATCCCTGAGACAGGCTGCTGACTGGGTCATAACATCACTGAGCCCTGAGTCTGGCTGCTGACTGTGTCATGACATCGTTATGCCCTGAGTCTGGCTGCTGACTGGGTCATGACATCATTAAGCCCTGAGACAGGCTGCTGACTTGGGCTATGACATCACTGAGCCCTGAGTCAGGCTGCTGACTGGGTCATGACATCACTGAGCCCTGAGTCAGGCTGCTGACTGAGTCATGACATCACTGAGCCCTGAGTCAGGCTGCTGACTGGGTCATGACATCACTGAGCCCTGAGTCAGGCTGCTGACTGGGTCATGACATCACTAAGCCCAGTCCTACAGTAGTTTCTAGAACTTCCATGTTGAGAAGTGTTATAATCAGACCAATGCTAAACCCGTCCATAGTTACCTGGATCTTTCCTGAAGCAATGAGTAATCCTCTGAAGGACTGTAGGCCTGGGTTAGAGTAATTGGTTTGCTGCAGACTTAGACAGAGCCTGATTGCTCAGATTGGTGGCCCTGAGTATTTAGGAGATTTTATACTGTATAAGTGTAGTTTCATATTTTTCACAGGGGTGCAGTATAATTTTTCACACTCAGAATAATGAGTGGTAAGTAACTCTCTCCTCTGGTATGCTCCAGAGGGCAGGCCGATGCTAAAATCGAATTCTAAAACGCTTTGTTCACTCCTTGTTCCTGTCTGAAATTAGCAGAAGAAAAGCAATCCCCAGTCTGGTATGGAGCTCCACTTTACCTCTCCATCCAGCTTCTTAATGGCAGCTCAGAAACCTGAGCCCTTTCGTGTTGAAAGATTAATTAGCAGGAGGTTTTTGCACAAAACACTCAATTCCTCAAATCTCTGCTCACTTCCAGCCGCCACCTCTCCGCATGTTCCCAGCATCCTCTGTTTCTCAACCGACTTGCTACTTCAGTCATCACCCTGATTGAAGCTGCTCGTTTTCAGGAATCTGGCCCGATGACATCATCCAGAAGGCCCCTGTAAACTCGAATTGCGCATGACAAGCTCATTTCTCCGTTCCACTTGGGATTATTCAAGGAGCAGCTCTGTAGAATGGCAAAGCCTTTGTGTGCACTCCTGGCTGGGAACACCTTTTGGCTTTCTTTCATTACTTTTGTTTTTTGAATCGAGAACACAAGTTTAGGTTTTTTCCTCTCTCTCTCTCACAGGCACAGCTGCAGGGTCTGGTACATATCAAAAGTGGGCTTTTATTTTCAGTCACCATCCAAGATGTTTCGGATCATTTCCAAGCTGTACTCGAGTTTCATTTCTTTAAGTTGTTGTAAGCTGAGAGGCATTATAGATACATACACGGTGCTAACATTATGTTTGTAAAGCGATATACAGCACATACACCATTATCATTATTATTCCAGTTTATTACAGAATAGAGAAAGGCAGGATTGTGGAGCAAGATTGAAAAGGAATAACATAACAGCAGTGTTGTGCGATGCACTGCATTACAGATTCGGACCCCTGTCATTGAGATGAGGTTAGCCAAGCCTATTTTACATAGCTGATAAGATTGCAGTGTACATGGTTTCCATTTATCTTTGCACACACTTTTGACTCAACTCAGAACTCAACTGCAAAGCAAACCTGGAACCAGTATGAGCCAGTTCAAGGAAAATGTTGCAAACCAGAGAGATTTAAGAGACAGAGAGACACAGTCATCAGACTCTGCTTCCCCTGACAACCCCATGTTCAGATTATACCAATACAACTAGAAGAACTTTTGTTTATAATAGCATTTGCATTGCAACGCTCTGCACTAGCATGTGAATGATTTAGATCCCTTACAGCCAGGCTGGAGACTTGAGAAACAAGTCCCATTCCTTAGCTCTGGGTGTGTTGTCACAAGACCGTCTTTATTGGAAAGCAGTATCAAAGAAGGATTGAATTGACAATCTTGAGGTATTATACATAGGTTTGAAATGTACCAGATTATCCAAATGAAGGCACAATACATTAGTTTGTCCATAACTACAACACTGTTTCTTTCAGTATGTGTTAGGAGAAAGCACCTTCAGAAGCACAGTGCCCTCTGCCAGCATGTTTTGAAGCCCTGTGGGTATTCTGTATTCTACAGCCAGAGTAGAAAGCATTACTGGTTCCTGTATGACACTGCAAGGCTTGTATCTTCCTGTTTTTTTTCTTATTTTTTCTTATTTAAAGATTAGCACTCCTCTGTCGGATTCAGAGCTTCCTCCCTGCTGATGTATTTCAAAGGCTTTTGAAAACAGTCTGCTCTTCGCCCCCTGCCCAGTGTGAATGTTTTAATAACACTGCATTCAATCCTGTCTGTAATAAGGAAGTGTCTAGTTAGCCTCTCACAATGTGACATCTCTGCAAGCTGTCTCCACAGCACCACAGATCACATTCCGTCTGTGGCGAGGATCCTGGGGGCCTCGTCCAGGCACAGAGCAGGGCTCCCCACTGGGGACCATGCCTTAGATCTCACCACCCCTGGGAACCTGCAGGCTCTCCCAGGGTTCCTCTCCTGTCCTGGTTTTAGTGTGCAGTGAAATGCTGTTTTTATATCTGATTTACAGTGCTGTGCTGGAGTTTATTGTCTATCTAAAGACCTGGGTCCCTGATCCATTCAATATGTTAGAAATCTCACATCCTGTAAATGAATACAATACATAAATACATGTGATTGTGATTTATATGGAAATGTTTCCAGTTGTAGTTTTCTGGCCTCAGATTTCAGCTGGGAGCAGGAGACACCTCCCTCCCCCTTCCCCTCCCCTCTCTCCTCTCTCTACTCTCCTTTCTCCTCTCCTTTCTCCTCTCCTCTCCCTCTCCTCTCTCCTCTTTATCCTCTCCTTTCTCCTCTCTCCTCTCCTCTCCTCTCTCCTGTCTCCTCTCCTCTCCTTTCCTCTCTCCTCACCCCTCTCTCCTCTCTCTCCTCTCTCCTGTCTCCTCTCTCCCCTCCTCTCTCTCCTCTCTCCTGTCTCCTCTCCCCTCTCTCTTCTCTCCTGTCTCCTCTCCCCTCTCTCCTCCTTTAAATGTGCGATCACCTCTAATTGTACCATGGGATAAGTATAACATGAAGGAAATCATGGTGAGTATGGGAACTGCATGAGAACAGCACAGCAAACGTATTGTAAAAGCATGATACAGCACAGGCACTAGAATGGCTTGGAAATACATATCATAGCCCCCCCCCACCCCACCCCCACCCCGAAGTGTTGCATCTGTGTGCGAGTGCACAAGTGTGTGTGTTTGTGTCTGTGCATGTGTGTGTGTACGTATGTGTGTGTGCATGTGCGTCTCTTTAAAAAAGCACTGAGCACTTTGCTGGGCTGGAGGACTATGAAGTGAAGCTGAGTGGTTCTGCTATCCAAAATGTGAAACTAGGCGACACTCTTATAAGAGACAGGGTTGTTGGGCACATTCGTAGAGTGCAGGGTGTGCCCCATAGCCTGCAGATTGCAGGTTTGAATCCAGGCTATGTTATTGCCGACTGTGACTGGGGGTTCTTAAGGGGAGGCGAATAATTGGCCGAGTGCCGCCCGGGTAGAGAGGGCTTTGGTTGGCAGGGCAATCCACGGTTCACAGGGGACCAGCGACCCCTGTGGCTGATAGGGCGCTTGCACAGATCTGTGTTTTACTCAGGCACTATAGGTCAGGTGTCTTCGCTGTGGATCTGCAGTGTGTAAAATGATGGCTTGGCAGGAGCACGTTTCGGAGGACGCGTGTTCCAGCCTCCATTCCCCGAGTCGCCAGGGGGGATGCAGTGGTGAACCGGGATTTATAACAACACAATTGGTGATTCTAAATTGGGGAGAAAACTGGGGAGTAATCATTGGCAACGTCTGAATAATAAAAAAAAAAATAAGAGACAGGGTCAGCTGTACATATAAAATCATTATATATCATTTATTAAAACAAAACAAAATACTGTCCTTTAAAAGAGTTTACCGCTGTACTTCTGCAGTTTTCCCATACTTATATTACACATTCACCATAGTTTACTTGATTTTCCATTTTATTAATATGCTTTACCATACCTTGCTGCTCTTTCCTATGCTTTACTATGCTTTACTACATTTTGCTTTGCACTGTGGTGTGGGGAGGCCAGTTGAATTACTCTCTGGGTGCGTAGCAGGTGAACTCAAGGTAGTCTTGCTAATCTGTAAA